>NW_027411977.1:145049880-145117380 GCF_047663935.1 Musca autumnalis
TTACACGATGTGCAAAGTATGGACCAAATCGGTTATTCCCTACAAGAGTTATCGTGCGCACAAGTTTTGCGACAATTGTTGAACATTTGTGGGGGAGGTACCTGAAGGAGTGGACCTATATGGCCCATCTTCGAACTTAAATCGAATGTGGACAAAATATTTCGATACCCAATATTTGAACCGAATCGATTGATCCGTTCGAGAGTTATCGTGCGCACCAGCCAGACAGACAGACGGACAGACAGACAGACAGACGGACGGACATTGCTAGATCTACTGAAAATTGTCTGAAACGGATATCGTACAAACATACTTGGGGTCTAAAACCATTATTTCGATGAGGCACATTTTTGGTCGTATCAAAGTGTAAATACCCTCTTTAGCCTAAAGGCTGAGGGTATAAAAAATTGAATGGAAATAGCATATAAGAATACTTTTTGTCTATCTATCTATCTAAGACTGATAAAACGACTATTGATGCAGAGAACGAACGATAGCCACATAAAAATGATAGACTGAAATGTTTTATTGAACGAAAAAGAGCCAAAAACGAAGTGGAGGATCCGAATCTTTTTGGTGAACGGAATGAAAAATATCGATCCGCTCAACGAACGAGATTGCCCAACACTACCACATACTTTTATGGTGAAATGGTGCCGACGCGAGTACATATATGACTTGCTGCCACATTCAAAAATTGTAACAATAGGTCTGTCTGGTTAACCTAAAATGTTTAACAATTTGTACCAATTGTTGCTGGAAGTCGTCTGTCAACACAAAAATCAGCAAAAGAGAGCGATTCGAGAGAGACATTTTGAGAGTTCTTTTACTGAGAGTTTGCAAATTCTTACTGGACAAATTTCTTCTTGCAACCACTTACAACTCTTCTTCTTCCTGAAAACAATCAATGATCTGTTTTCGGTGATTTATGTTTGTGAAAATTAAAAGCAATTTTATTGTGGAAATGACAAGCCTAATTGTATTGTTTTTTGGAGAACAAAGTGGGTAATTTTCTTTTTTAGTTTCCAATAAAATACAACAACAACAAATGGAACAACATTTTTGCTTCCTTTGGTTCCTTTAGTGGCGGACAAATTATTCTGTTTTGGCAAGTCAGTTGTTTGCTTGCTGGTTTTTGCAGGGAAGGTGTCTGTTTACTTTTTACAATTTCCTTGCTCTCTGAGAAAGTTCTTGCTGGACAATTCTTGCTGGAAGCGAAGAGAGCCTATTCATGGTGTCAGCATCAGAGGGTCCATGGTGATGCTATAGCAAATAATTATAGTTTATAGATATCGATTTATCAAGGTTTGTATTGGAAATAAAGAAGTTCATGGTACCGGCCATTTCTTAGGAATTATGAAGTTTTTCATTTACTAGAATTGAATTCCTACTGTGCTACATATTATATCAAATCAGTCTATGTTTGGCTTGGTAGCTGCCTGTCTCTTCTATGTGTTAGTTGTGGAACTCATAAAAGTGTTGTGTAGCAACAGATTCAAATTGCGAATTCTTCCCAAACAAAATTGAAAGAGTTTCGTGGCATAAACGAAATGAAAAAGCAGAAATTCTGTGAAATTAATGAATAGGGGAATGACACAAAAAATGTGTGTCACTATGTTAGATTGAAATGTGGTGGCAAGGTGGCGAACTTCTTGTGTATTCTAAAACTGACATGGCGAACATAAAAAGACAACAAGTTGTCAGATTGTAGCCTGAAAGAATATTTATTGGAAAAGGAGCAACAGTAAGAAGTGCATGCTCTACATATTTCATTCTCGTTAAGGTTATGTACTCGACAGGAGAAATATTAAAACACAATATATGAGCATTTTTAATCTGGCATTGTTGTTTAAACAGCACAAATACTGTTGACATTAAAGTGACTTCATAGAATAAAATATAACAATCGCTGTCGCTATTCTGTCTTATCTTACTTACCTAGATTATTTTTATACTAAGCCGGACTAAGAATAGATTTCTTAACAAACTGATATTTTACTTTAATTCACCAATTTGGGTGTTATGTTTTTTTTCATATCATCTTCATCTTGGACATTTCATTTGAGTTTTGACATACCCTTGAGGTTTATATTGTCAAGTGGTTCATATCGATATGTCTCTCTGGCGGGCCATCCATCCTGCTGTCATAGCTCAGCCAACGCAATCGTTGTAGCTCGGTAAGTTTTACTATATCCAGGTACAGTCGAGCTTCATACGTCCATAAATCGATCCAAGTTCTGCATCATCTTCTTTCGCAAAAACCCATGCTTAATGTCTGGTACAGTGTAATTTTTGTTCGACGGTGGTTTTGCTTTTAAACTGTTAACTTAGACCAAAATAGCATCCGTTGAGCAATATTATTCTTCTCTTTATTTCAAAACTGATGTTGTTTTATTTATGGCAGAGCCGAATAATATCAGTAACTGGCCCACTTTGGCGCTCTTTCTGAATTATTCCAAAGGTGGCTGTTAACTCTCCAACTCACAACTGCTTCGGTCCAAAATTTGGCCTTCGTAATATTTTGTCTCCGTGTGGAGTTATTTTTTGTTAATTTTTTTTCTCCCATCGGACGCCTCCCCAGGTGGTGGATAGGGGAACGCTCATCAGATATGGCGGGTACCGCAAAAATAAAATATGCGGGGCGAACCAAAAAAAAAATGAAAACAAAGGCAGCGTCTGATCAACAGTTGGCGGCAGCAAACAGCGTCTGAATTCCAGGAGGAGCGGCTGAATTGAAGAAGGAAAACTACAAACCCTTTAGAAGGCAACGGGAAACCACTAAAGTAACATCCCTAGAAAATCATACAAATGCAATGGATATAAGAAATAACACACGGCCCTCAGTCTCCGGCCAATCGAGGGTGCTAAGAATCCCCGGAGGTAAAAATAAAACAAACATAAATATCGGAACTTGGAATGTAAGAAGTCTTTACGAACCAGGAAAACTAAACAATACCATACACGAAATGAAAAGAATGAAGATAGATATACTAGGAATCAGTGAAACATGGTGGACCGAAAGTGGCGAATTTAGATCACAGAATACGAAAGTATATCATTCGGGAAACAACGAGGGTGTTCACAGGAGAGGTGTTGCAATCATTGTAGAGAATAAAATAGCCGATTGTGTAAATGGATACATCCCATTATCGGAAAGAGTAATGATGATAAAAATATGTGCCAAACCACTTAATATAAATATTATCCAGGTCTATGCACCTACGTGTGATGCAAATAACGATGAAATAGAAACATTTTACAACGATGTTGAACAACTTATGAAAATGACAAAGCCACATGAGATCACGATTGTCCAAGGAGATTTCAACGCCAAAGTGGGACAAATAGAAACAACCGATGTTACGGGAAAATTCGGACTAGGCACCAGAAATGAAAGAGGGGACAGGCTTATACAATTTTGCCAAGAGCACAAAATGAAAATAGCCAATACTCTATTCTGCCATCACCAAAGACGACTGTATACATGGAGATCGCCACAAGACAGTAGAGAAAATCCTGTTAGAAATCAAATCGACTATATAATAATAAATCGACGATACTGTTCTTGTGTTTTGAAATGCTCCACATATCCCGGAGCTGACGTCCCCTCCGACCATAACCTCCTATTATGTAAAATTCGCATAAAGTTGGGAATACCGAGAAAAAAGAACCAAAAAAGCAAACCTGATGTAGAAAAACTGAAGGATCCATCAATAAAACAAAGGGTAAAAGAATATATGAACACCGAACTTAACAGTGTCAACAGAGAATACACTGAAGATTTGTGGGACAAAATGAAAACAATTTTTAAAACAACCACAAATATCCTAGGAACAAAAGCAAACCAAAAGGAAGAATCCTGGATCACAGCAGAGATTCTAGAACTCCGCGAAAAACGAAAAATATACAAAAACAGCAACTACGAAACTTATTGGGAAATAAACCAAGAAATTAAAAACGCCACAAGAGCTGCAAAGAACGCCCAGTTAAACAAACAATGCGAAGAAATTGAAAAGTTACAGAGATTACATGACGACTTCAACTTACACAAAAAATTAAAAGAAGCATCCGGAATATACCGGAAAACTCATCCCGCTCTACTCATAGATGAAAACAAAAAAGCTATTTTCGAGACAGAAGAAAGAAAGTGTGTTTGGTACAAATATATTAAAACGACATTTACTGATGACGAAAGACCAGAAAATAACAGTATCACCGAATCGGACATGACATAAAGTCCACGTTTATAGCTATACCAAAAAAAGCAAATGCCCGAACATGCGGTGATTACAGACTCATTAGTCTAATGTGCCATGTCCTAAAAATATTCATTAAAATACTACACAAAAGAATATACCCCAAGTGTGAGGCATATATGGGGAAGACACAATTCGGCTTTAAAGAAGGCATGGGAACGCGAGAAGCACTGTTAAGTATTCAAGTCCTTATCCAAAAATGCAGAGATGTCCAAAAAGATATTTTCTTATGTTTCGTCGACTACGAAAAAGCCTTCGACACGGTCAGGCATGAAAAATTGATGGAAATTTTGATTGATACCGGTATAGCAGAAAAGGAAATAAGATGCATAAAAAACCTTTATTGGCAGCAAACTGCAAATATTCAAGTCGATGGAGAACTTAGTGACACTGTATTAATATCCAAAGGCGTTAGACAAGGATGCATCCTTTCACCATTATTATTCAACATATATTCCAATAAAATATTTCAAGAAGCAGTAGAAAACGAACAAATTGGTGTAAGGCTAAACTACTCTGAAGTAATAAATAATATACGATACGCTGACGACACAACATTAATTGCCAGTAGCCTACATGGCCTACAGAGACTAGTTACCTTACTCAATGAAAAAAGCGAATTTTACGGTCTAAAAATAAATATTAAGAAGACGAAATATATGGTAATAAGTAGGAGAAATAACCAAAACAGCACATCGCTCATAATAAAAAATGATGAAATAGAACGGGTAAGGAACTTTAAATACCTCGGGGTCCTCATAAATGACCAATGGGATGCGTCAAAGGAAATAATGTGCCGAATTGAAGTAGCCAGACAAACTTTTTTCAAATATTATAAAACATTAACAAGTCATGACATCAACATTGCAACGAAGATGCGACTTATTAAATGCTACATATGGTCCACTTTACTTTATGCTGCCGAAACATGGACATTAAAATCAACGGACGAAAATAAATTGAACGCGTTTGAAATATGGATTTATCGCAGAACTCTAAAAATTCCATGGACAGAGCGTGTACCAAATGAAGAAGTGCTACGAAGAATGCACACAGAACGACAGCTGCTTGCCACTATAAAAAACAGGAAAACATCTTATTTCGGACACATAATGAGAAACGAAAAATACTCAATCATCCAGAACATAATAAAATGCCAAATTGAGGGAAAAAGGCCAAGAGGAAGAAGAGAAATGTCATGGATAAAAAATATTCTAGATTGGACAAATACGCCAGATGAGAACAACCTTATAAATGCTGCGAGGAATAGAGAACTCACCATTGCAGAATAAATTTACACAATAGATATTAAATATACATCTAAAATATTCAATTTGTAATTGTATGATCGCCAAAATCCGAATACGGATCGGCAAATAAAGAAGAAGAAGAATATTTTGTCCAAACTCAGTTAAGGTTCGAAGATGGGCCATATCAGTCTTCTCCTTCGACTACCTCACCCACAAAAGCTTAAAACTTTTCGCTAAAATGGCGCTCACGATAACTCTCTAAGACTGCAACCGATTTGGTCTATACTTTGCATATCGTAATATGTCTACCAGACATAGGTATGAACTTTATTGGGTACTTCTCACACAAAATTTTGAAAATGTCAAGTTTAACCCTTTATGGCCCGACGTTGCATGTTTGAATATGCGTATTTCCCACACCGTTATATGGGGGCTTAGCACAACGTGAGCCAATGTTCACATTTTTGATAGAAAAGTTTTTAACCACTTTTAATCATACATCCAAACGACATCCAATTTTAACCGAAAACCTAGATAAAAACTAAAAAACCTGAAATTGGTGCTACCGTTTTATAGCTCCATAAAAACCGTTGAATAATTTTGACAATTTTTTTTTTGGAGACGTTTTGTGGCAGCTGGGATACTCAAACGTCACATAACAGGTAGTTCGGTCAACAACTGTAGCTAAAATACTGAAATTCCTTAAAACAGGGAGGTACTGTTATATGAGTGATATACCAAAACATGGACCTATGTCGACAAATTTTGCTGGAGAAGTTCCGTGATTGCAGGGAACATCAAATGTCACCTTACGTGTAGATCAGCCAACAATGTAGTTTAAACCCTCAAAATACCTCAAAACCTATGACGAGAATTTTTGGCGGATAAGTGTCGTGACTGCAAGGAATCTCAAATGTCAAGTTACCGGTAGTACAGTACAAATGTAGATAAAACCCTCAAAATACCGAAAATCGTGAGGTAATGAAATATGGGGTCTGTACGTAAAATACCGAAAGTCAGGAGGTACCGTTATATGGATCTATGTTGACAATTTTTGGTGAAAAAGTTCTGCAGGCACGAAACTTCTCCATCAAAAATTGTCAACATAGGCCAATGTTTTGGAATATACCCCATATAACTGTATCTCCCGACTTACGGTTAATTTGATGTTCACTGCAGTCACGAAACTTCTCCATAGAAAATTTTCAACATAGGTCCATGTTTAGGTATAGCCACCATATAACGGTACCTCCAGATTTTCGGTATTTTGAGAACTTTTGGCACAATTTGTAAACTATCTAGCTGTTCATGTCAAGTTACGGGTAATTCAGTCAACAAATGTAGCTAAATCCCTGAAAATACCAAAAAATCGGGAGGTACCGTTATATAGGTGCCATACTTTAAGATACCTATGTCGACAGTTTTTAGTGGATTAGTGTTGCGACCTTTAAGAACCTTAAATGCAAAGATCAGCTGTTCGGTTAAAAATTGTAGCTAAAACTCTCAAAAACCGAAAATCGGGAGGTACCGTTACATGGGGGTAATACCTAAAAATAGACCTATGTTGCCAGTTACTGTTGGAGTAGTTTTATGACCCCTAACAACCTTAAACGTCAAATTACAGCTATTTCGGTTAAAAATTTTACCTAAAACCCTCAAAATACCGAAAAGCGGGAGGTACCGTTATATGGGGGCTATACCTAAACATGGACCTATGTTGACAGTTTTTGGTGGGGAAGTGTTGTGACCTTAAATGTCAAATTACAACTAGTTTGGAAGCTGTGACTATATTTATGTTAAAAAATCGCTAAAAATGGGTTGAAGCCAACTTGTCTTTTTTTGTTTTCTCTCGATTTGTGATAAAACCACACTTTCCACGAGTTTCCTGTCAAAGTAAACTAAATAAGGATAATCTCACTAATGTATTACTTTTCAAAATTTCATTTGCTTCTACCATTAAATGATGCTAATATTTTGAAGCCAGATTTACAGTGTTTTTTTGAAATTTTCCTCTAATTTCATTCCGCAAACAGGTATTCCAAAAAATCATATAAAGGATTGTAGTACTTGTGAATCTGAGTTATTTGATACGACTATTATGAATGTAGTCTGCACAGCTTCATAGAAATCTGCATCCAAATGCGGAAATTTTTTGCGAACATTTTTCTAAAAATCATATTTTTCGGGCCTAATTTTTACAATTGTAATTCGACTTCCTCGTACTTGATTGCACATTTTAGTTTTTTACGGTCCGGATCCCATAACTCATTCCCCGTGAAAATCCATCTACTAAAACGCGAGTTACGAGAAATTCCAAAGCAGAAAAATTACCTAAAATTGTTTTTGAAAATATCGCGTATTTTATCGCGTTTTCTGCGGTTCGTTTCCACTGCAATGAAACAACTAGTACAGCATCGTCATTTTAGCGGAAACAGAGATTTGAAAACTTCACTGATAAGTAGATATCGGATTTTAGCATGTTTTTTATTTCTTATCCGATTGGACTCAAATTTTGGAGGGTCAATTTTTCGATATTTGGGGTCATATCAAAAATCTGGACTGGAATCTGGACTAATAAGACTTAAGTCAGTTTTCACAAGGTGAGAAAATGTCAAATACCCCAACAGTCCTATTATAACATAAGTTGATTTCCTATACAAATGTAGGCAATGGAAAAATTTCAAAAGCTCAATCAGAAATGTTAAAATCAACGTGTCCAAATATGGTGACAGTTTCTACTCGACAAAAATTGTCTAGCAGAAAAACAAAGGAGCTAGAGTTAGTAATCGCATTTTTTGTTTAGATAAAAGCGCAATTTTTTTCTAGTTTTTGGAATAAGGGTACGTTTTTTAGCAAAAAATGGAAAAAGTACTAAAGTACCATTTACCATTCCAGGTTCTGATGAGTTTTGCCATAAGATTACATAAAATCTTAATTATAAGGTGATTCTGTGAAAAAACCTCACGCACAAAATGATTTTAAAATTTTAATTTATCAAAATTATGGACAATTTTTTGAAGTCACTGAAAACAGATATATAATTGAATATAAATTTTAGAGCCACATGAGATAATTAAAATGACATAAAATTTATTTCTCACTATTTTTCTTTAATTCTGAGAATCGTAAAAATGTCGTAAACTCTTTTATTCAAAAATATATTTTTTTAACAAAAAACAAAAAATTTAAAATTTTTTCAAAGTGACTTTTTTCGCGACTTTTTTACTATTTGAATGAAATAAACGTTATTATAGTTATTAGTAGGCTTATATTTATTCATTCGTGCAACAAAAAATAATTTTTTGAATTTTTTTTTTTTTTTAATTTCATATATTTTTTCAAAAAATTATTTTTTTTAAATCGATTTGTGCGTGAACTTTTTTTATATTTCAATCGAATAAACGATAGCGTAGTGATTAATAGGCAAAAGTTCATTCATCCCTGCTACAGGAAATCATTTTTGAGGAAAAATGTCAAAAAGTCATAACCCTAATACAGACATCAATTTTTCAATATTCTGCCAGACAATTTTGGCCGAGCAGAGACAATGAACATATTTGGATACGTTGATTTAGACATTTCTGACTGAGTTTTTGAACAAATTTTTACAGGAAAGCAACTTATGTTGTAATAAGAAGGCAGGGTTATGGGAAATTTTCTAAGTCTTTTAGTACAGATTTATTGCTGTGGGGGAATAATAATTAAAAACATAATTATCTGCTAAGAAATCGACGTTTAACGGCAATAAACTTAATTTAGAACACTTTTTGATGATTTTCGTCAAAAAAATTAATTGCATATTTTTTGCATATTTTGTGCATATGCAAATAAAAAAAAAATATATTGATGTAGATTTTCATGGTGGACATTGAAATCGGATGCTGACAAAAATTGTATGCACTTTGCGCAAATTAGCGATATTTTATAGGTTTTTCTAATGCTATGTAAGATGCAGCCGAAGCTACATCTCAGCCTCCAAATTAAATTTAGAAAAATATATACAACTTAATAGATATGGTCTTGCTGTACATGAAAATCACATGCGGACAAAATGATTTTGATTATTACGCAATTTACACGTATTTTAAAAATATTATAAATTAAAATGGGTTATTTGACCTCTATTTTCATTTCAGAAGCTTTGAGATATATCCTTAGCAACCCAATAATTTTCCTCAATGAGAAAGCTTCAAAATGAATGTCTATAAAGCAAAATCCGTCTATTTTATTGCGAGATTAAAGCAAAATAAAAAGAAGTATTCCTGTAGATTTTTCCAATATTTTCTACTACATAATGAACATGAAAAATTTTTTCAAAAAAAATGTTTATGAAAATTTGTGCTTATTTTGGCTTTAACATCAAAACTATAATATCAATCTGTATGATTTTAGTCTCAGTTGATTCGCTGTGAAGTTTTGATCCACAACACATTTTTATGTAATTTTATGACAGTTAAATGGACATTTATTTTAAAAAAAAGTTGACTTATATTAATTAATTTATTCATTTTATGTACATTCCGTGAATTCAGTAACATTTTACATGTATTATGCAATCTACTGGGAACCCCAAACGCCAAGTTATAGCAAATTCGGTCCAAAAATGTGGCTAAAAACGCAAAAAACGTCTAAAAGCGGGTGATACCTTTATATGGGCACTATAACAAAACAAGGACCCATCTCCATAATTTTTGGTATAGAAGTTTCATGATCACTTGGAATCCCAAATGCCAACTTATAGCTAATTCAATCCAAAAATGTAGCTAAAAACGTGGACTGATATACTCCATCCTTGAAGTTGACCTGTCTGCACACAAAACATGCATCTTTCCAAAATTTCAGAGTCCTATTTCAAGATTTCTGGATGCTAGAGTGATTACCACAAACGGACGGAGGGACGAACTTGCATAAAAAACCAAAAAGTTAAAACACAAAAAATTGCATAACTCGTCTATTTTTCAACCGATTTCATTAGTTTTTCCCATTTTTGATAATTTCCTCCTTGCTCAGAGTAAATAGTAAAGCTATTAGGTATCTTCTACGCAGCCTAAAACACGAAGAAAAGCATTTTCCGGTTTTTTAATGTAATTTTTTTCACTTTTAAATCAATATAACATAGTCATTAGATAACCCATATCAACAAAAGAAAAAATGATAAAAATCCATTGTTAAAAAAAGAAGTTATTCCCGTTTAAAGTTGAAAATCCAAGAAACCCAGTTTTTTACTACATTTACCGTTATAAAATCAAAAAACGAAGTGACCCAAAGAAACTGAAGGTATTTTCGTCTTCCATAGACTCCCACAAAACAGAATTTATGCATCAGAACCCCTGCAAATTTTCACTTTAGCAGAGTGTAATTTAGACACCTAAATATTTTCTGATCATCGGACAACTCCTTAAAACTCTTTGGCAACACAATAGATTTTTTTATGTTTAATAAATTCTTCATGTAATTCCTAATAACTTCTACACTTGGATATTTCGGAAACTAGTGCAGATAAGGCAAAATCAAAGATATATAATATTATAAGATTTGCCTTTTCCGTAGTGAATTGCATGGTTTACTAACATTCCCTGTAAGTATTCTTAGTTAACAGCATGGTTATCTAACTTATGTTATTTTTAAAAGTTTTATTTGTATTTTTACAAATTTAGCCACCCAATGAGCATGAAATTGTTCGTGAATAGATCCTATTTTTATGCGTTTCATTCCAGATATACGTTTTTTCTAATTTTCTGCGGCACCATAAATGCCCAAAGACGAAACCGACACGCAAATCGAAATTCGTTTTTTGATGGGATCTGATACATAAAGCTGAAATACATGGTCTGGCAAAAAAATTTCAAACTTCTACTTTAAAAACTAACGATCCTATGAAGAAATGGTATCTCGGAAAATGGGATAATATTGCAGATTTTGTTGTAATGACGGATCCCAAAATCAAGCGTTTCCGCGGTTTTAGTTTCATTAATTACTACCATTCGTGTAGGATTGATAATATCCCAAATACTCGCCCTCATAAGATTAATATTCCATAAAACAGTTTTTCATTTTACAATGTTTTTGCTTCTCCTGTAAAGTTTTGATTTTGTGGGTTACGTCTTCGGGCATTTATGGTGGCGAATAGGTTTGAAATTATAGGTTTGAATTTTTTTCTTTTTATATGTTAAGGTATCTTCTGATGTGTTCGTATTGCAGATCCATACTATTTACTTTTTGAGAGTCCTATACTATGCCAACATTCCCAAGAAAAAACTTGACGGTGTTGCCATATTTTCGGAAAATATCCCAATTATAATAAAAAATGTACAAAAAAGTGTCCAATTTTTGCGATCATCAGAATAGGTTTGAATCAAATAAAATTGAAAAATTGTACTACCCATGCAAATATTGCGCAGTTTTTTGGTTTAGTTTAGTAAAATGGAACATTCTGATAAATCCTACAACAAATTTGATCCGCTTTATTTGGAACGTGGGTTCAATTCTCAACATGGAAAAGTTACCAAGAACTTTCAGATAAAATCAATATTCAAACAAAAACGTTTTATAAACTTGCTTTAAATGACTTTTTGATTTCGTTAGATCTCTTCTGAGCTTCGAAAATTGTCTGAAAGCAAATACCAAGTGTAGCCATATTATTAGGATCGATAAATTAGTAAGGTCATTGAAAATAGTTGGTATTTTAGCTCAAGTTTCATTTTTTAGCTATCCTTGCAGTAAAAATTTAAGTATTATCATGCTCACAAATCCACCATAGTTGACCACATATATCATAAATGTTCGAAAATTGGTATGGAAGAATGTTTCTTGGACGACAATAAAGTAGAAAATTGTAAATCAAATATAACTCAAAGGGGCATGATATCGCCGACTTTTATAGTGCTGTAATACCTATATAGTCAGGTCAAAAAGATTTTTTCTGTTCACAAGTCATAAAACAAACACGAATAAGTACAAAAGAATGGACTACTGAGGTTATACAGCACTATAAAAGTCGGCGATATCATGCCCCTTTGAGTTAAATTTGAATTACAATTTTCTACTTTATTGTCGTCGAAGAAACATTCTTCCAGACCAATTTTCGAACATTTATGATACATGTGGTCAACTATGGTGGATTTGTGAGCATGATAATACTTAAATTTGTATTGCAAGGATAGTTAAAAAATTAAACTTGAGCTAAAATACCAACTATTTTCAATGACCTTTCTAATTTATCGATCATAATAATATGCCTACACTTGGTATTTGCTTTCAGACAATTTTCGAAGCTCAGAAGAGATCTAACGAAATCAAAAAGTCATTTAAAGCAAGTTTATAAAATTATAAAACGTTTTTGTTTGAGTATTTCATGATTTTATCTGAAAGTTCTTGGTAACTTTTCCATGTTGAGAATTGAACCCACGTTCCAAATAAAGCGGGTCAAATTTGTTGTAGGATTTATCAGAATGTTCCATTTTACTAAACTAAACCAAAAAACTGCGCAATATTTGCATGGGTAGTACAATTTTTCAATTTTATTTGATTCAAACCTATTCTGATGATCGCAAAAATTTGACACTTTTTTGTACATTTTTTATTATAATTGGGATATTTTCCAAAAATATGGCAACACCGTCAAGTTTTTTCTTGGGAATGTTGGCATAGTATAGGACTCTCAAAAAGTAAATAGTGTGGATCTGCAATACGAACACATCAGAAGATACCTTAACATATAAAAAGAAAAAAATTCAAACCTATTCAGATGACCGCTAGTGTATATCTTCTCTTGTGTACCGTTTTGTCTCTCTTACACACAAAATAATAAAACTTCATATGCACCTTGTCAGTTCGTAATAGTTTGACGTCTTTGACAAAATACAGAATAATAACAAATATCGGAAACCCTCCTTATATCTCCAAAAGTCCCCATCATCGCCATTTCAACCCTGTCCAAGTTATTTATAGACTTCTAAAAGTTAAGTTGGTCTAGAATTAATTTGGTCTATAGAATGATGGATAGCTGACTGGATGAATGGTCGAATGGATAGAGGTTATTTTGTTGGATACCAGTTTGATGACTTGAGCATTTTCTTAACTCTTCTTTTTGGTTCCTCGCCCGGCTCGTGTTTTTCACAATTTGTTTGTGGTTGCTTAATGTGGATTTTTGTGTTAGTCGTAGCAAATGTCTGAGGTGGCAGTAAAACTGTTTCAGTTTTGGGGTTACATTGCATGGATAAAGGATGAACCATAACTAAGAAATCTCTCTATCATGTGAATGATGAGTGTGGGGGATGTGTCTGTCTGTCGCTTCTTCAGTTCATTTCATTTTGTTGGATTTTCTTTTTTTTTCGTTTAATTTATTTAGCTTCTCGTTCACCTCTTATTTGTCATTTTACTTGGGATTTCTTGTGGAACTAGTACGAATTTTTGTATCTCCTTCAAACCTCATATATAATTATGCACTATAGTCGTTTGTTTGTCTATCTGATGGACGTTGAGGTAAAGCAGTAAAGTAAAAATAAAAGTAAAAATATTATCATCCTTTGAAGCAGTCACCAATGTGACAGGGTTGGCAGTCACATTTCTTAAATTATTATTGTTGTTTCTTTTGCTTTTCTCCAACGTCATCATTCTCATCTGATTTTTTGACGTACTTTTGTTTCGTTCCTAATTTGGTATTCTGTGAACTTCTGCAGGGACCAACCAGCAAACTCTGTGGATGTGCTGCTGCTTTCTTGGCTTTCCAAATTATTACTTGGCATCCTCTTGTGGAATTATTCAGAATTGGTTATTTTCATTTGCCAATTTAATGGAACTTGACATTCCAGAAAAAAGAAACGATAGAGAAAGAAGGACATTCGTTTAAACTTTATTTCTTTTAATATTTTATACATAAATTAAAAGTCGGTCATCCTATCTGTCTGTTGGGAAGTGACAACGGAACGCATAATTTGGGCCACTTAAAAGTGCTTTTGTGCATCCACTTTTACATTCTAATTTTCTGAAACTAACTTTTGCCATTATTATTTACATTTTTTGTGCTTGGATCATGAAATGTGAAGTTAGATGAAAATACGTTAAAAATAATTATTTGCAAGGATAGTTGACATGATAAATTATTAAAAATCGACTTATTTATCTCAATCTTACTGAAATGAGAAAAATTAATATTGAATAAATTTAACAAAAAAATAAGTAAGAAAATAGCAGTTGCTTTTGTCGACAAGCTAGACAACATACAGGAGAGGTAGGGGTTAAACAATTCCCAACCACCTTGGGGAACTCCCCGCTTCACTCTACACGACTTGGACTTCTTATTTCTGAATTCCACTTACGACTGGCGTCCATACCTATAATTGATTATCCAACGTTTCAAACCAGGTCGGAGGGTTGTCTGTAAGAGCTTGCAAACTATCGATAGTCCGACTATCGTTGTGATTGTTGTCGAAAACAAAGTTTACGCAGGTCACCAAAACAAATTATTTGAGTTATCTGTGCCGAATTATTTTAAATAAAATTGCATTTAAACAGAGCTTTACGACAGTGATCACAACTATAGTCAGACTATAGATAATTTGCCAGCTCTATTGTCTGTTCGATGTCCTCAAACAGTGTAGTGTGCTTGATAGTTTTGATAAGTCAAGCGACACCATCACTGTTCAATCACACGGCTTGTTCTGGTTGTGTCCACGACTGATATGTGTGGAGATGGCGGGCAACGCAGTTGTCGTGATGTGCTGCTTACGGAACCCATGCTGATGATCGCCAACTGGATTGCTATTTTTAAACAGGGGTGAACTAAAGCCTCAAATGTCTTTGCCACGGATGACAAAAACGAAATCGGTCCGCACGATTCACCTTTGCTGGTATTCTTGCCTGGCTTAACTTGCGGGACCACCCTGCCCATTTTCTAGACTTCGGGAACGATATGGGTGGCTAGCGACAAGTTGAGAACTTTAGTAAGATATTCGAATCCGGTGCATCCAGCTGTTTCAGCATTACAATGGAGATTCCATCAGGGCCCAACGCTGTGGAAGACTTAGCATTCCTGATGACATTCGCAACATCATCCATTGTAAATTGTGGTGGTTCATCCTCGGCAGGAAGAGATCTAATGCGACCTAGAACTCTTTTCTTCGCCCTGTCACTCCCGATGTACTCGACAAACTATCGGCTGAAATAACTTGCGCGCCTATTCTGATCAGTCAGCGTAACGTCGCCAAACATGACTGAGGTCCTGTCTTCATTCTTTCTAGGGTTCGAAAGTGACTTAACCGTTGCCCGCAATTCACTTATTCCAGCACCAAAGTTGAAACATTTCAGATGATTTAACCACTTGTTCCGCTTATGCTCACCGACCAACATGTTAACTTCCAATGTAAGCTACCTGACTCTGGGGTCACTGGGGTTGGCACGACGATGCTCATCGCGTCATTTGCTAATTCCGTCAACTCTGCCGGGAAGTTTTGTCTCACTTCGGTTATTCGACCAAAAGGTATATGGCAAACTGCTGCAGCTATGATGAGGTCTCGGAACGTCCGTTCTGCTACCTGAACATCGGAAGGGTTGGGCTGATCTCCGAAACGGTGATTAGTGAACTCTCGGAAACTCATCCAATTAGCTTTCCCATGATTGACAAAAGTACCGCGTTCAGAGGTGATGAAGAAGGGCGGCCTGCGCTGATGGAAATAATTATTGGGAGATAGTCTGATCCAAGAGAAATGACGGATTGCCAGGTGTTATTTATGAGAGCAGGTAACACGATGGTTATGTCTGGCGAAATGTGACACTCTCCGCTAATTCTAGTAGGGGCGTCCTCATTGACTGTGCAAAACGTAGAGCTATGTATCTGCTCAGCCAGTGCTGTAAGCATTTGTTCGTTACCGAGGAACGAATACCACAACTCATGATGAGCTTTTTATGTATACGGGATGTATATGTTCAGCAACTCTACCTCAGCAGTTCCTCTCCGGACTGCTATGTCCACACATTCCATGCACTCTTGGGGGACTGCGACCGAGTCGCTTAATCTGACGACGACGGCTCGCTGGGGGCTGTGTTGAGGCAGCATGCATCCACATAGTCCCTCGCATGGACGTGTCCTGACATCTATTTCATCTCACCGAAACTTAGCGCGGCGGATGCGGGCGTGACAATCCGAGCAATTTAAATTGGTTCTGGGGTTTCCTCCTTCCCGGAACGGACCAAAAGAATCCAGACACAAAAAAACGATACAAATACGAACATGTGTACACTAGAGTTGGGCAATATAGTTCCTGGAGCGGATCGATCTTTCTAGTTCCTTTTGCCAAAAGGAACTAGTTCCTTAATATAGTTCCCTAGTTCCAAATAGTTCCGAGAGCGATATAGTTCAATGCATCTTTCTCGTTCCACGCTCTTTATATTTCATTCATTCCAAATAGTTCCGGGACCGTTATAGTTCAATGCATCTTTCTCGTTCCTCGTTCTTTTTATTTCCTTCATTCCAAATAGTTCCGAGAATGAAGTAGTTTACCGCATCTTTCTCTTTTTGTTTTAATTTTTTGGTGGATGAATTGACATAAAAATAAATAAATTGCAGCAATGAAACGAGGATGTAATTTACATTTATTTAACAATGTGGCCGCATCTGAATGATGAAGGAACCAAACGTGAAAGATCGAAGAAAGAAAATGAATTATATAAATGAAAGGAATTATATGCACGGCTGGAACTATATGAACTAAAGGAACTATATAAATTAAAGAGCCGGATATAGTTCCAATAGTTCCTTGTCCGGAATAGTTCCTTGGAACTAGTTCGTTCCGGAACTACACAACTCTAGTGTACACTGAGGAAAAAGCCGCTGGCCGGAAGACGGATATTGTTTGGTTCCGTATCAATCCGGTACGAGAGAATCCGCCGCCGTCGGATTGGGCTAGACAACATAAAAAACGGTGGCTTACTTTTCCTGAGTATATTTCAGACATGTGAAACTACTCTACAAGTGCCATTCGGTAAAAAGTTTCATATCATTGAACTGCATTCATTGAAATCTCCTCTTGCCCTTAAGGGAAGCAGATGGGAAGTAGGACAATTCATAAACCTCCAATATAAAAAAGCTTGTAACTTCTTCAACTCAATTTTAATTTTACGCTCCACAGTGTTGTTTTTTATTTATCCTATTTTTCCTTTTTATAAAGAAAATTGCGTACATTATCTTTGAATAGCCTTTCTCATGACATTAAGAAAACAAAGAAGACATGCTCATAATATCATTGGTTTTGTTAGTTAAACAACTTCAAGAAGATTATCGTTCTTCGTTTTATCTTCCATGTTTGTTTTCTTCTTTACAGAACGTATCAAGAAGACAAACTGTGCTCTGCATTGAATGAAAGAAATACTCGAGTGAAAGAATGAAAGTGCTGGTGAAAAGATAAAAGACAATTAATGGTTGGATAAATCACATCGAGTGTTTAAGTCTTTCAGTAAAACAGATTTTTAATGATTTGTACTTGCAATTTTGCTTTACACACGCTTTACTCACATGAGCATGAACATTATAAACAGAAACTGTATAGGAATCAAGGAAAAATGCAAATTCAACGAAATGCTGATCTATCATTACGAATGAGTTATGAGTTAATTTTTTATTGTCAATATAAATCACTCATACGCACCGATGTATTTACAAACACACACCTTTATGCGTGTGGCCAAAAGAGACATCAGTCATACGTAGTAGTAGATAATGATTGCATTGGAGCTGGCAAAAAAAAATTCACCGATTATTTTTTACAAATTCAATATCGATAGATAGTTTTGACTATCGATATAATCGGATTAAAAATCGTTAACCTAAAATCTATTGAAATTAATAGAATTTATGCGGTTTTTCGGTTTTGTGCATGTGAGAATGTAAGTCCGTAGTCACATATGTATAAAAATTTTTCTAAAAAGGTAATTATATTTTTGTGTATTTTTATTAAATAAATGCAATTGTTTTTTTTTTTCTTTATATTTCTGTGAAGTAATTGTGCAAAATGTCAACAAAGGCATAGACATTTCCGCCATTTTTATTTCCAAATTAATGGTGATGACAAATTAAGGATAATATCGATATTTTGAAATGACATATTGAAAATATCTAATGTTGGGAACATCGATAGTTTGCCAGCTCTAGGATGCATTCACTCACAACAACCACACAAACCAGATTTTGAGGCAAAGGTGAAATTGTTAAGCATACATATCTACATATTTTCTGACTGTCAGAACCGTGTGACAGCGATGGAAATTCCTGCAACATAAGTATGCAATTTCAATTCTACCATTAAGACAAAGTCCCTTAGCACATTCAAAAGGGTGGGTACTTCAAAAGCCATGGGAATCAATAATGATAGTTCTGCATGGAGGAAAAAAAGGGCTCTCTAACATATGTCCCAAACATATTTTGCAGCAAACATATATCTGTTTGCAACCACTCCCAAACATAACATATGTTTGGGTCCTGCAAACAAAATATATGTTTGCGTGCAAACAAATATTTTGTTAGGATGTAATATAAATACAACCCAAAAGCCACAAAAAACAGACACATACATACACATTTATAAAGGGTGGTGTTTTTCTTTTATTGAAAGGTATAGAAATTCAAAACACAAAAGCAACAACAGACGCGTAGATACATACACAAAATTCCACATCGCACAAAAAATACAGTGCTGTTCAAAACATTTGCAACTGGAATGACTAGTTCATATTTTGTATAGTTCTCGGTAGTTTGTGGATTTCAAATGCAAATATTTTTGTAGATTGATTGTTCATTGGGTCCATTTTAAAAATTTAAAAATTAATTTGCAAAAATTGCACTTATTTTACAAAAATATGCATAACAAAGCTCGAACTGACTTTTGGTTCAGCTCAAAACATTTTCAACTGAGAAAATTTGATTCAAAATCTGACGAAAATATTTTTATTTTAATAATATATTGTGAGGAAAACATTTTATTTATTATTTGGAGACATCGTTAAAGTAACCAGTTACCTACATAGATTATTATATCCTTTGGAATCCCGTGCTCTAAGGGTAATTCAAACAAATACCAAGGTTTTATTCGATATTTAAGAGTCCTCTTATATGAATTTAGATTACTTAAGCTGATAGGGTCCGATCAGAACTTAAACATATTTGCAAATTAATACTAGTTTTATATACAAGTTTTAAATACTAGTTTTATTTATATACATACGTTTAGAGGCCACTCAGTAATGTTGGCGACATTTCCTGAGTATTTCAGCCATATAAAACTTCTCTACAAAGTGGTGTCTTAAGACACGCCGTTCGGACTCGGCGATAAACAGTAGGTCCCAAACCATTGTGCTAATATGAATCGGGGTGCACTCATTGTCCCGTATGGGATCCTTGTGAAA
Source organism: Musca autumnalis (assembly GCF_047663935.1). Classification (NCBI taxonomy): domain Eukaryota; kingdom Metazoa; phylum Arthropoda; class Insecta; order Diptera; family Muscidae; genus Musca; species Musca autumnalis. Next base: position 145,069,784 of record NW_027411977.1, read on the forward strand.
CAATTACTATACGTTTAGAGGCGGTATTATGCCAAAGCACACTTCTGGTGTGTTGATGGTGCGATTTTGACATGTTATCAGTCCGGTTAGGTATTGGATGTGATAAATATCTCTACCTCATGTACCCAATACCATTTCTGCCCATAATAATACCTTCAGGGCAATATAAATATAAAGCATCTTCTCCATTTTGGGTCAATTTTTTTGTATAAAGGGGCAAAGTCTATTATCTTTCGACCTGGTGATCAAGTACATTTTTCAAGTCATATAACTTAAATATTGATTAAAATCGTCGTCACTACTTCAAAAACAATAACACACGTTTTTTGCAAAATTTCTATGAAAAATTCCATTTATACTGGAAATTGCTGTTTTCTCAAAATTTGTCTATTTTGGTATACCGGTATTCTTGGTATGTACCGGAGGGGTTTGTATAGACTTATAGGTGTCAAGTCTTATTTTAACATATAATTATTTGACCATCCCCTGCAGGAGATATTGTGGTCCTTACACAACCTTTCCATCTTATGGCGATTTTAGTTCTTTTTACGCGGTATCGTTTTGATTCCTGTGGTAGAACAAAGAGTAGGTCGATCACCAAAACATGATTTCTGGATTATCTGTCGCGAATTATTTAAAAAAATATTTTTTTGGAGTCCCACATGAACAAAGCTTTACGATAGTGATCACAACGATAGTCTGACTATCGATAGTTTGCCAACTTGAGTTTGAGGGCATCGAGCAGACATTCTTCTGGCCAAGTTTGAAACGTTTGATAATCAATTATATGTTTGGACGCCACTAGTACTTTGAATTCAGGAGCAAGAAGTCCAAGCACCGAAGAATGAATCAGGGAGTTCCCCAAAATGGGGAACTGCTTAACCTCTACCTCTCCTTTATTCCGCCTCCAGCAGACGGCATTGAGATCGTAACATAAGCCGATGATTGTATGATCTTGGCGTCAGGTACCTTCCTTCATTTGTGAAAGGCTAAAATCCTATTTGACTGATTTTACAAAATTCTTACGCGCGAAGAATATCTGCCACTAAATCTACGGCCAGTCTGTTCACCATATGGACGGCAGATGTTAGAAGAGAGTTGAATGTCATGGTCGACGGTAGCAGAGTTGTAGGAACAAGACCCTCAAATTCCTAGCCGACAGCACTCGGGGTGCAAAAAGTTTTCTTTATACCTTTTTGACCACATTTAAAGCGATAGGTCGGTCTGGGGTAAGCTATGCAGCGCGAGGTGGTCCGATAATCTAGACGTTAGAAGAGAGAACCCATATATCAACAAGCCAATCAAGCGGCTTTAAATAGTATTCACACAGATGCAGTGGCAGATGCCCTAAATAACCATCATGTGAATACGGTCCTTAGAGAACATCCCCCATCTTCGCAGCTGAGAAGCGTCAGCAGTCACAGCGCGCCAGAATAGTTTTGGCTCAACTACGTTCGCGATGGTGCAGCCGTCCGAATTCCTATAGGGCAAGGACCGGTTACGAAATGCAAAATATCTGCCCAGCATGCGGCACAGGCACGCATGACACACTGCACCTTTTCAACTGCCTTGCAAACCTACTCAATTAACTCCAGCAGATCTGCGGTTACATCCCGTCGAAACAGCCACATTTCTAGAGCTGGAGATAGATCCAGAGCTAGATTAAGTGGAAAAACGAAAATAATAAATGTTCCAAAAACATTCCAGACGGGATAAGGTAGATTTTTCTCATATCAATGAATGCACCCCGATTCATATTAGCTCAATTATATGGGACCCACTGTTTATCGCCGAGACTGAACGGTTTGTCTTAAGACACCACTTGTGGAGAAGTTTTACATGACTGAAACATTCAAAAAATGTCGCCAACGTTACTTTGCCACCGTTGAAAATTTGATGTTGCCTGGCCGGGGAATCGAACCCACGATCTTCTGCGTTCAAGGCGAGTGTGTATACCATTGCACCACGGTGACTAACGAAAAAAACGAACATACAATTATAAAAATACCGCAACAATAACAACAACACTGCCTTTATAGCGGGTTTTTATTGCATGGCTTAGCCAATACAATCGTTCTATCTCGATACGTTTAACTATACCGATTGTAAAGTAGCCCATTTTTCTCTTCTGTAGCCCACTGCTGGTCATATATTGGGTTCCTTCGTGGAGGTCTCTGGTATCCAAGTATGGGGTTTGACGGCTGTTTTCATGGAATGGGTAATACTTTGACACTGTGCTGATATGTTATCGGAGCGTGGAGTGCTTTCCTTAATCAATTGGGCCAGTTGAGTGAAATAGGCTGTGGCCATCTGTTGTGATTGCAAGTTACCGATGTCCATCTTCCGTGTTGTGTCTGTTCGAACTTTATTTGCTATGTTTGATGTGGTACGTGCCTTTGTTGCAACAAGACGGTGATCGGTGTTGATGTTGCTCCTCGGAAAGATGGTACATTCAATACGCTCGATGAATGTCTTCCATTTACCACAAAGTGATCCATTAGATTTTTTGTTTTTTCATTTAGTGAAAGCCAGGTGCGCTTATGAATATCGAGAATATGGTACTGCTAACTACCATGCTTTTTGCCGCTGCGTCAAAGATATTCCAAAGATATTCCATTTTGACATTAAAAACATGTAGAATAATTTTAATGTCATAGTCAGGACACCACTCATATGTTTTTTGAGCACGAGCGCAAATAAAACTGATCTCTATAAAGGCTTCGAACATTCCAGGAGCAGTTGCAGGCCATGGCCCTTAAATATTTGCGGAGATGGTCAGTATTAGAGGATTTGGTTTATACTATTCTTTTTTGTCATAGTAGGATTATAAGGGTGGGTTACTATCCCGACGCCCAACCCAAGTTTGTATGGTTTTTAGGGCGCGCGGCGCACGTTAACGTGTGTTAAATGCAGTCCCCAGGTGACACCACGAGGTGCTCACTGTTGAGATGATAGAGGGAACAAGATAAGTAATAGGCTTTGGCAAGTTAAACCCGTCAGGAGCGTTGCTTGGTAACTTGCATCCCCTTCGTCATTCGCCTGCTTGGAGTATCGAAAAGTTACGAACCGATTTTTCATGAAATTTGGAATGTAGACATGCATTTTGGAGGTGGCACGGTACCCCTCCTATTTAAGAACCGATATATTTACCAACTACCATAAATGGTACAACGCACTGTGGTTCCGCCCGTGGACAAAAATCGAAAATTTTATGGCGACAAATTTGATTGCGATTGAAAGAAATATTCTCTAAACACATTAAATTTTTAATATCCAATATTATTTTTGCCAATTTACAGCGCTAATATGTCAAGTTAAGTCGAAGAAGTTGATACTTGTATGCATTGCCTTAAAAACGAAAAATAGATCCGCAAAGCATTCGTAGTTTATGAGTGAAATTAAAAAAAAAAATTGAAGAGGTAAATGTACAATTTCCAAAATGAAACTTATAGTTGATGACATTGACTATGTTTTTACGAAAAAACATATTGAAAGTTCGTTTTCTAACTTCCTTAAAAATAAATTCTTTGTAAATGACTTTTTGTGCTATTTTTAATATCATTACTATAAATTTATGTTGAGTTTTACTAATGTTGGCCCCGTAAGGGCAAGCCCATATTTTTTTAAAATACAGGGGAAAGTCTCTAGTTTACGATAGAACGAGATCCAGCTGCCCCCAGCTGCGACTCCGTAAGTTGTTCCCCTTATAACACGCCTGTAAAATCGCCAAAATTCCGAAAATCGGGAGGTACGTTTATATGGAAGCCATACCTAAACGTGGACCTATATTGAACATTTTTTGCACGGAGATATGGTGTTCCCTCCGAAGTCAAAATACAAAATTACAGCCAACTCGGTTAGAAAATTTGGCTAAAATCTTCAAAATACCGAATATCGGGAGGTACGTTTATATGGGACCTATATCCAAACTTGGACCTATAATGAACATTTGTTGCAAGGTGGTATGCTGTTCCCTCAGAACACAAAATGCAAAATTACAGCCAAATCGATTGGAAAATTTGAGTAAAATCGTCAAAATACCGAATATCGAGAGGTACGTTTATATGGGAGCTATACCTAAACGTGGACCTACATTCATTAAAATTGTTTTTCTCTCTTTTGGGCTCGTTGTAAAACTATATTTAAAATTTCGAGGCTTTAGCTCGATTATAACTATTTTTGGCACTCCTTTCCATGCAAGTGGGACCACTGTGCAACGGTACAAAAATCAGCAATGAAAAGCTAAAAACATATACGGCCTCAATAAGCGAAAGAATTCGCCTTTATCAGTATTTTAACTTTTATAAAAAAAATGCGCTACGATAAAGATAGGAAGCAGGGACGATTATCAATCCTAAACAGTATCACTGGGCGGAAAATCCGACAAAGTCCGTTAAAGAAATGAAAGATTACAGATAAAATCTGTTGATAAATTTAAAATCCTCAATGAATAACTCGAGTTGACAATGAACCCGAAGAAATGAGGTATAAAATACGTATTTTTAATTTGAGTGTAGAGCCCATAAAAAGTTGCCATTTAAAAAAAAGACGGTCCAACAATACGGGCCCGGGTCTGCTAATTTAACAAATGTTAATAACAAATTTTCTTGAAGGATTAGGGGTTATATATATTTGTAAACAAAATATTCTGATATTATTTGTATAATACCCCGTTTATATATAACCGGATTTAACAAACCGACTGGATTTTAAATGTCAATTCCATTGCTTATATTTCAAATAAATCCTCATAAAGAAGGTTAACCCTGCAAAAGTCTATAATATAAACGCCGTGTAACATTTGTAGAATTTCAATCACATGAAATTAATTTGATGAATCAATATCTCCGTTTTCGTGAACAGTTTATAAGAAAAAATATCACTGCGTAAATATGAAGTTAAATTAAAGTCAAGTCAAATGTGAAGTGCAATGAAATCGGGCATAACTTTAAGTGGCCACAAAATAACAACGTATAATGAGTTAGCAGATTGATTTGTAAGTAGCTACGGCTAGAAAAAGGCAAATAGAAACTCATTAATTGGTAATGTGATTTTTTTGCTGGATTCGTGAAAAAACCTTCCATCACAAATTTCCATGTTTTTAACGCAATGAAAATATTTAGGTTTCAATAAAATTATAGTAACACAGGTTACGTGTGTCGCCGCCGTTCGAACCGGTACACAGGAATAGTGTTTTTTGCTTTTTATTAATTAATTATGCTTTTATTTTGTATTATTGTAATTTACCGTTTCTTCTAATGAATTTTCACTGCTGTAGTTGTTATCGTCTTGTGAGCATAGCAGAACAATACCAAAGATATAGAAGAAATACGACTAGACAAAATGCATGCAACAAAAAATTGTTTATGAAACAATGTATAGTAGAGTTGTGCCAAAGGAACTATATGAAACTATCTAGTTCACTTCGCAGTTCCATTGGCCCACATTTTTTGTTTGAACAAACTGCGTATACTTACTACTTACACGTATACTTACTACTGCGTATACTTACACTACTCCGTATACTTACACGTTATATATCATGATGTTACTCATACGTTTTGGAACTAGTACAAGGAACTAGGAACTAGATTACCCAACTCTAATGTATAGAATAATTTATGCCAAGTTTACACTTGCGCTCCAAAATCCACTGGATTTCACGAAATCCTTAAATACATCCCGTTGTTTACACTTATTTTTTGTTGATTTCAAACATATCACAACGATCAAGGTAGATGCATATGCGCAGCTGATCGAACATGAATTTTCAAAACAAGTTGTTGTAAATTGAATTAATCATCAAAAATATACGACAATATAGAACTTTACAACTTTATTTGGAAAATTATCGTAAAATTATCTATTGTGTATAGTACTAACAAATGAAAAAATAAAAAAATTATTTTATCGTTGAGACTTCGTTATAATAAATTTTGATAGATAAAAGTTGTGCTCAGAGCCTGCACAATATTAGTATTTGCTGTAGTTTTCCCGCTTAGTGCTAAAAATGCGTTCCCGTACTCCGAATTCTAGCAAGACTTGCACTTCTCTTTAAACAAAAATAGCGCCGAATAACAAACATCCTCTTCTCCTGTTTTCTGCCATACAATTTTGGCCTAGTAGAAAATAGCAGCAAGCATGTTCATTGGCATCTAATATGAAAGCTGATACGTTGATTTTGACATATATGCTGGAGTTTTTGCAATTTCCGTCATTTTTCCGTTCCCGTATTTTTTAAGCAATTTGTATGGGGAAGTAATTTTTGACAATTCGCTCTTTTTTCTAACCATCACCATTACCATTAAAAAAGTACGGGAACACAATGAAAAATAGCATTGTAACAAAGTAATTTAATATTTTTTAACATTATTTACAAATTTTGATACAAACATTTTTTGTTGCAGCAATTGACCTACCTTGTTTATTGTGATACGTGAAAAGTGTTGCAACTTTTGGTACTTTTTCAGCAAAAACAGGGTTGTATATCATGTGTACTGTGATTTCGATGTTGATTTAGCTGAAACCACGAAACTAGATGATTTCATTTTTGTATGCGAAATCATGATAAATTTTGCTTGATTCAGCGCGAAATCACGAAACGCCTTCGAAATCACGAAACGACGCCAAATGTAAACTAAGCATTACTCTCAAAAGAAACAATGCAGGTTGCAGGTAATTTAAAATCGCAATCGCAGAGTTGTATACGAGGATTTATGCCAGATTTAAAATAAATCCACTCAATATGAGAATTTCTTTTTGTATGGGAAATCTGGTAGATTTTGGCTGGATTTAGCAAATAAACCCTGATAATGTGCTAAATCCGGCTAATGAAGTCATATCTAAATGGGCTATATGTCAAAGACATAAATACAACAAGATAAGAAATTGTTTTGCTATCATTCTTCAGTGAATGGCTTTTGAATTTAACATAATAGCTTTGTTCCCGTACTTTTTAATAGTAAAACTCGTAAAAGAGAGAAAAATTGTTGTCACACAAAAGTTTTTTCAAAAAGTTCGGAAACGCAAAAATGGAGAAAACGTCAAAAAAGCTGGAACAAATATCAAAGTCGGCGTACCAGCCAATCAGACGCCGGCATCCATGTTACTATTTTTTACACGCTCAAATTTGTCGAGTAAAAAGTTTTTAAAGAAAGCGTCATTCAGCGCCATTTTTGTTTAATGAGAAGTGAACATTTTACAACTTTTTTGTGTACGGGAGCGGGTTTTCGGGTAAAATGTGAAAAAGTCGTAAAAATTTTAAAAACTTTTTAGTTCTGGAACAAAGCTAATGTAATTTTACAATATGGTAAAATAACATTTTTTCTTTTATACGTTTTGTGCTTATTAAACCGAATTTAACGATCCAATTGACATGGAATTCTTCTGGAATACATCCTTGAATTCATAAAATTCGTTTCTGATACTATTACATGAAATATTCCACCTAGATTGCGATTTTAATTTACCTGCAACCTGGATTGTGCCTGTTAAGGTTAATGTTTCTATACATTGTTTCGTAAACATTTTTGTTGCATGCATTTTGTCTAGTCTTATTTCTTCTATGTCTTTGACTGAAATTCCAGCAAAATCCATTGTACTTTTAAATATTTGTTTAAGCCTTCCATCAATATGTGAAAACATTTTTGCTCCTACCATAGATATTTCATAAATTATTATGAATTTAAGACCTTGCAATTTAGTATTTAATGTATTTATATTGTCTGCGTTCAAAGGCCGTATTTGGCGGCGGATTGATTAACTGGAAGTGAGAAAATTGTATGTAAAGTGGCGCCTCCAATGCTAAATGCAGATTTCCCAGTATGGGCACAGGGCAAACATTTTATCATGTTTGGATCATTCCCGCAGATTTGGCTAAATCGGAAGTTGATACTTTCATATATTGCAGAAATCAGTCTACTTTTCCCAACACCAGCCCCGCCACCAACATATTCATGGAAATTTAACCCCACCTTTATGGTATGCATTACTGCTATACCTAAATAACGACGCACAGAGGGGAAACATAGGCCTAAAGTTGCTCAAAACTCAAAATATGAAAATCGTTTTTTTATGAAAAAAAATGTTGATAAACGGCAACCAGCCTCTTTTCTACATTTGCTATGACCATCCTCGACTTTATAAGATTAACCAATCCGATGCAGCAGTCGATTAAACACAGCCATACTGAAAACAAAAAGTAAATTTTCAAAAACTAAGAAATTAGGTGAACATTAAAATGACATTATTTTCGCGAAAATTTATATTTTTCAAGATTTATTGTTTTTGTACCGTCTCCGAACAAGATTAGCATTTAAAATGTTCAGATTGATCTTACATCTTTGCTCTTTAATAATGGTGATACATATCCTCTTTATGAAAATTTTTTATGATAATTTTTAAGAATACTACAATTTCAATAGTGAAAAAGTCTATTTCCCCGTCGTTTCCCGACCATAGTTTCTTCTAATGTTTTATGCGCTTGAGTCTCAAATATCAGATTCAATCATAAAAAATTGCGCATATTTGCGCCACTCCGAAAAAATCTATTTTTTCTCAACTAAAATATGAAATATTTTTATAAGGAATTGCAAGGTTTACTCAAACTAAATTTTGTTCCGCCTTATAACCGGGACTCTTATTTATCATACTAAACCAACACCTATCAAATATGTTTGCATTATTCAGAAATATTCACGGCTTTTCTCATGTGAATTGAGAAAAATGTAATTTAAGTAAGTTCCAAAAAATAAAATTTGGAATGAAATATATGTATGTATATGGACTATATATACATCTGTACCGATTTGTTTGAAAATGGCTCAATGTTTTTTAGGCTGGTTCAGGTTGCATGTGTCAAATTTCAGTGATTTTGGTGCATTTTATCTCATATCAGATGCGAATATATATGGAAGCTGCTTCCAAATCTGGACCGATTTTCATTATTTTCTATAGGATTAATCCATGTACAGAAGATATGCTTTGTGCAAAATTTTATATCAATCCGACTATAAATGAGCTTTCTAGGTCTTTTGATCAACATTTAACACAAATTTCCCCTCTGTGCGACGGGAAGTACACCAATATTTCACCTTTCTACCACAACAACACCCTCTGAAGCGCTCGGCACATACGGTGCGTTGTGCGTCGCGCTACAACAACCACATGAAAAATGTGTAAGTGATGCCAAGTTTTTTGAAAAACGACAACATGGCTGGCGCATTAAAGTTAAACATAAATTAACTGTTTTGGGACAACGCATGTCCCAACGTGTCACTAAACGGACCGTATGTGCCGAGGGCTTGAGCGCAGCGTTGCCGACAGTTTTTGGTCGGAAATCGTCAAAAAAATCGTCAAATCGTCAACGAAATTTGGAAAATCGTCAAAAAATCGTCATCATGATCCAAAACTAGGTTTGGTTACCGTTTAATGCGATTTTTTAGCCGATAGGTTTGTCAATGAGACTGACAACATAAAATGTACAACCCACAGCAATAAATATAACCCAATCTCACATAAAGGGTTGTCCCTAGTTGGGCAGACCAAAAAAACTCATTTACTTGAATTGTTTTTAAAGAAATTACCAATTTTTTAAGTTCTTTCATCAAGAAAAATAGAGCATATCTTATACTACTTTTGGTATTTTTGTTGATGAAAAATATTGCAAAGTCTTGTGGTAAATGGCTATCTGCGAAACCCTTTTTTGTAAAAGCGTTTTGCGATGCCAACGATGACTCGAAAACGGATGGGTCGATTACACTGTGCAACATTTTTAAGGTGATCTTGTGCAAACAATTCGAACTCAGTATTTTTTGAAAGTACAGACCCAAACGACAAGAAACCCTAGTCTGGTTTTGTTGTGTCAGATCCAGCTCGGATTTTATGGTCCCATCTATACATGGTTAAATATTGAATTTTTAAAGAAATTCGGGGCTATATCTCTGAAACCAATGCGAATCTTCTTCTGACCTCTGATGCAAATTTGTAGATAAGGACAAGGATAACATATTTGGAGAATTAATGAACTCAAAAAACTACATATATTGCCTCAAATTTCAAAATATATGCAAAAATTACACAATTGTTATACATTTCACACCGTATCTCCAAAACCGTTAATTTTTTCTGAATATTTTCTTTGGAAAAATATAATACACAACTCTTCAGAACATGTCATTGTTGTACAATGCCTCTATGCCGTTGGTTTCAGTACATTTTTCAACGACGATTTAATAAAAATGTCAATAATGTAGTGAAATCCGAAATGCGAGAAAGAACTGTTGGTGTGAACTGTGTTTGAAATACGTATTGTAAAAGATATGATGCAAAATTCCGCTGAAACAACATCAAGTAAGCATTTTAGAGTTTCAGAATGTTCTAAAGAATTGTTGAGAACTTTGTTTGGAAGATTTTTGCAAAAGGTTACCTGGTTCAACTCCCATTATTTTCTGAGATAAAGGCCTGATAAAGGCAAAAAAGTGTAGATTTAGCCCGGTTTAGATGAGGGCATAAAATCCGAACTGGATCTGACAGGACAAAAACCAACTAGGGTTTTTATATTCTAAATATGTACTTTCAAAAAATGCATACTAGAAGTTGTTTGCATTTGCAGTGTTGCATAGTGTTATCGTACATGTTGAAAGCATTTTAAGGACCTATTAATCTTGTCTTAAGGCGAAACAGAATTTTAAACAAACTTTTTTATAAAAAAATTAACTGCCAAAGTCAAAATTTCGATTTTAACGAAAAAAATTGACTGTTTTTTTTTTGTCAGGCAAAATTTTTTTTAAAAAACTGTCTCGCTTAATTGCCAGCCTTTTATTTATTAAATAAGTTCACCATGTGAAGATCGGTCAATTCGGTTTCGAGCTATCGTTGGCACCGACTTCAAAAATGCCATTTCGAGAAAAACGCTTTTAAAGTATCTATGCTACATACAAATCTCAAGAAATTTTTCCCATCTTGAATTTTTTTTTGCGGCATACTCCACACTACCTGTACTTCAAAATAAGCCAATATATTTTGTGACAAGTGGAGGTAGTCCCTTAGGTACCGCTATAAAACAGCATTCAGAAGATGATAGTTTTCCCTGTGGTTTTCTAGTTTGCATTAATGCAGCAAGGTAAAGCTGGGTACACATTGCCAGTTTTGAATGACAGATTAGCTCAAACATCGCTTGCTTGACAGTGTGACCGCCCATGTTTGTCGTTACACGTACATTTGGTTGATGGGCAGTCGAAAATCGACAAAAAATTTCATTAAAGAGGACATGGGTCGGAAGTATTATATCTCGAAAAATTTTCACGGAAGATTTTCATTCATTAACAATCCTACATGAAAATTTTCAGCTGATGTAAATCCAAGATGAAAATACCTATGAAAATACCTCTATTCCAGATATGTGCCTAAATAAAGGCAATCCGTCTCGAAATTGTTTAAAAACATTAAAAAAGCTCATGAAACCGAGTTTGGAATATTGTTTTCCTTAAAGACTTTCGTGAAATTCTGGTCAAAGTATAGTTATCGTGTTTTATTTCATGCAATTCGGGATTACGTGAAAAATCGTCATTTTGGACCATAAAATCGTCAAATCGTCATTTTTCAATTTTAGGCCAAAAAATCGTCAAAATGACGATAAATCGTCAAATTCGGCAACACTGCTTGAGCGTCCGAGGAGTCCAAAATCACATTTAAACACAAAATCCGCGACCAAAACTTATTTAAATGTTTTCATTCGTTAAATAAATAATTTTCCTTTGCAATGAATTGTATTTCAGTAGGCCTATTCTGTAACTTTTTAACAATCCGACAATCGGCAACGTTGTCGACACTAAAAATTGTTTGCAGTAACGACTGTGCTATTCTGTAAAAATGTAGACAGATTGTCTATAAACTTTCAAAAGCTTTCAATTTTGAATGTATTCATAAACAAAACATACACACAAACCAAACGCAAATCCAATTTTTTGTCGATTTTTTAAAAACTTATATTTTTGTGTTCTTTTCATAACGACATTTTTAACAAAAGTTGTTAAATTTTCTTTACAGAATACAAAGGTTGTTAAATTTGTTGTTAAAATGAGTTTCTCGAAAAAACAACAATATCGACTTCGTTAAAAAGTTACAGAATAGGCCCACAGATTTTGTTGGGCTTTTGTTTAAAAAAAAAAAAAAACAAAACACACTGTAAATGCATACAAAACGTTCTGTCATAGTTGAATTTGTTCAACTTGAAATAAAATACGCTCGACGTATTTCGGTAGTATTCATAAGAATACATGTGTTCTACTCAAGGCATATTTATAGAAGGTAGAAGTGACAATCAGCTGTATTTTTACTTTTTTTTGTAAATTTGGTTTTCAAAATGTAATAGGGTCTACTGATGAAATTTGGAACTTCGAAATTTGCTACCATAAAATACTTCTTTTCATCCTAAATGTGTAATAAAAATGACCTACGACGATTCTGAATGCTTTATATTTACATTTTGATTCAAATTTGTTCTATTTTAGAGGATTTTCAAAATGTATGTATGTTTTTCCGGAGAAAATTTTAAGAACGACACTATTATTCAATATTTTCTTTGACATTAAATTTTCAATAACAACAATGTTGTTCTTGTAAATTTGTTAGTTGTTGTAATTCATGCATATACCTTATATGAATTTGCCTTGGTTCTACTTTTCTACACTACACACGCTTTGGGAATACGGACGTATTTAGGCATGTATCGTACAGGTGTTAAATATAAGGTATGTTCCAGAACTGCATGAATGTACTAATTTTTACTATTTTTTCCGATAACATAAAGGAAAAATAATTATCGTAGTAAAAAAGAGTGGATTATTGCAGGTTCTGGAACAGACTTTATATGGGTGAATATTGCACTTGTTTCTGTGTGCCGACGCATTAAAATATTGAAACGATTTAACTTCTTAGGAACAGAATAAGTAAACCAAAATGTCCTTTAACTAGGCTCGAAACTAAAAATAAAAGATATGTATTTATAAGGAAAAAATTGGTCACAAGGTGCAAATACTCATTACCGTGGCGTGTCCTCAGTCCCTTTGTGCTCAAAACACACTGATATTTAGAGCTGGCAAACCATCGATGGAAATATCGATATTATCGATACTTAATCTTTTACGCCAATATCGATGAATAGTTTTTTATATCGATATTATCGAAAATTTTGAAATTACTAAATAACAGCCGCAGAAGCAATAGCCAGAAATGTTTTATAGCAAATTATTAAAAGATGCGATTAATTCTATAAGCTTTTTGCGTAAACGAATAAAAATTGAGTAGATGGGATCAGTTAAGATGTGACCAACACTTTCAGTTGGCTATATGGCTTAGGGTGTGATAGGAGCGAGCTGGGCCGCCTCCACCAACATTATCCAAAACACCGAGGAGGTTGATGAAGAAGTTAACTTGGAATTTAACGGCCAACATTGGTGCAAGATGATGGGAATGTTTGAGGTATAGAACAATTTGATGGGATACCTTAAATAAATTTGGCACAAACCAACAATTGCATAATCAAGCCAGATGTAACAATGGGAGAGATACCTAACTCCATAAGGATATCACGATGTGATACCAAAATCACCCGAATCCAGTATAAAGATTCAGCTGAGTCGAAACTCATGATACCGAAGGTGGGGATTTGACATCATACCAAGAAGGTGAAGAGCGTTATGGCGGTCCGTAGCACTTGCAGAAGGGCTTTATGACTTCGAGGAATTTAATTCCCATGATTAAGTTTTGGTTTGTATTAGGTTAGGTTAGATTAGGTTGAAAAGAGGGGTGATACTAGATCACCACATGCCCATGTGGACATACACTTAAGCCATAAGTAGGCCTGTTGTGCGCTCTAAATTTTGGGTTATGAAAGATTATCTTTTATTTTTTTGACTTAGTCTAGGATCTCTGTCCTATTTACATAGTCTCTGATCTTTTTGAACTCGATTGTCCTAATTTGGTCGAGTCCTGGTATAATGTCATTCCCTAGTAACTGGTTTCTCAGATTTGTGAAAGTTTGACAATGACAGAGGTAATGTTCCAACGTTTCGTCGTACTCTCCGCATGCTCTGCATTCACTGTTTTCTGCACAACCTATTTTGTGCAGGTGCGCTTTTAGACCTAGGTGACCTGTAAGGATTCCTGTCAGTCTGCTAATATCTTTTTTACTTAGTAAAAGTAATTCTTTTGTTTTGTCCTCGTCTGGGTTTCCCCATAGGATTTTTGTGTTTTTTCCCTTCTCTTCACTACTCCAGAAGGATATATGTGCATTTTTTGCCCATGTCTTTAGTTCTAGTCGCGTAGCTTTAAACGGCTCAGCGTTTTCTAGACTTACCATGGGTTGCTCCTTGGCTTGTTTTGCCAAGGAGTTTGCTATTTCATTACCCCTAATCCCGGTATGCCCTGTTACCCATATAATGTTTACCTTACCGTGTTGGGAGTAATTATTTATAGATTTAATACATTCCAAGACAGTTCTAGATTTCACTGTCTTGGTTGATATAGCTCTAATGGCTGCTCGACTTTAGCCTTGCAGCTGCGATGGCTGCCTCATACCTTACTTGAATATCTATTGGGTGTACAAACAAAATTGTTTCTAAAGCCGTAGTCGGTGTGGTCCTCATTGCTCCGCTAATGCTTAGGCAGCATGTTCTTTGGACCTTTTGCAATATTTCCACATTGCATTTTTTGTCCATGGCTGTCCACCATACCACAGACGCGTACGTTAGAATTGGTCTTATTACGCTTCTGTATAGCCAGTGTATCATCCTAGGATTGAACCCCCATTTTGAGCCTATCGCCCTTCTGCAGGTTGACCAACATATTTGGGCCTTGTTAGCCCTTTCTTGTATATGGTCGTTCCATTTAAGTTTCCTATCCAGAATTACTCCTAGATATTTAACTGTACAGGAGATATTTATTGTCTTATCTAGAATAACTGGTTCCTCGTAGCCGTTTCTGCTCTTCGACAGAGTTGATTCGGATTCTTTCCCCTCAGAAGTATTATAACGTCGTCTGCGTAACAGACTGGGTCAAATCCTTCTTCGGTTAGGGTCCTCAAGAGACTGTTTATGGTGGTAACCCACAACAGAGGTGAAAGTATCCCTCCCTGTGGCGTTCCTTGTCCAACATTGTCTCTTATTTTCACGTCGTATAGCCCGCAGCTTATCCATCTATTCCTTAGCATGTGGTTTATCCAGTTCCTTAAGGCCCTGTCTACCTGAAACTCGTCTAAGGAGTGGATAAGTGTCTCGGTGCTTACGTTATTGAAAGCGCCTTCGATGTCGATGCATACAGCAAGTGTGTACATTTTCATTTCGAAGGTTCTTTCTACTACCATGTTGTTTGAATTTAAGCATATCGTTGGGGATCTTACTCTTTATCATGGTGTCGACTGTCCTTTCCATTGTTTTGAGTAAGAATGAAGTTAAACTTATCGGTCGATAAGATTTTGGTGTTGCATAACTTGCCTTGCCAGGTTTGGGTATAAAGACTACCCTTGCCTCCTGCCAGGCTGTAGGAGTGTATGCAAGTTTTAAGCATGCATTGAAGATCCCGACCAGTTTGGACGCAATAATGTCCACTTCGCTCTGTAGTAAAGCCGGGAAGATCTGGTCTGGTCCATCTGCTTTATATGGTGAATAGCTTAAGATGGCTTGTTGGACCATTAAGCTGTCGATCTTTGGTGCCTCTTCCGATGAGTTAATACATTCCGTCGATGCCTCAGTGTTAACCATGATATTCTGCGGGAAGTGCGTTTTCGCCAGAAAGTCTAGAGTTTCTTCTGTTGTTTCAATCCTTTTTCCATTTCCATCGACCAATTGCTCGGTCTGTGTATTGGTTTTAGATAGAAACTTTTTAATCAGGTTAGGCGATGGCCTAGCTATTTTAAATCTAATATACTTATGGTCTGAGGAGGAGTGTTCCTCCAGGAAACTCCACTCGTGTACCTCGTTTATTAAATTTTTTGAACATATCGTTATATCTAGTACTTCCTCCCTAATTCTATTAACAAAGGTTGGCGTATTCCTGGTGTTAAGTGTAATCAGGTCGTTAGTATTTAAGGAATCTATAAGGGCTTGACCCCTTTTGTTAGTGTTAGTACTACCCCTCGAGATGTGGGAGAGTTAGCATCGCTACCTACTAGTACTTCGTTACCTGTTTGCTTTATCCTTCTCACCAGTTGCTGCAATTCCGACGAAGGTGGTAATGTCGGTGAGTCGAACGGCAGGTATTATGATGCTAGGTATATGTTACCATTCCCCTGCTTCAATACTGTGACGTCCGACGATGACAACTCTGGAGAAAAAAGAAAGCATAAGTTTTTGTGGCATATAATGCAGGTCCTCGGTCGGGATCCCGTATTTGCGTAAAAAAGATGATAATTTATATGGTTAAGTCCAGAAACCTTGTTTTTTACGGTCCAAGATTCTTGGATTAAACCAATATGTATATTACCTTTAGTTATTTTGTCCATCAGGGCTAGTGTTGCCGTTTCGCTCCGATGGAGGTTAATCTGGATGACCTCAATCATTGGTCCTCCAGTAGGTTGGCTTCTTGGGTGTCGCTAATTTCGTCTGCTCCTCCCTCCTGTTAGCCTTTTGGTGCGTTGACCTCCTGGCTGTTTGGTTTGGCAATCTCCTCCTCACCAACTCTTGCCTTTCCAATTTTGAAGAAGACCGAGATCGAGACGAAGAATGCCTTGCCCTTTGTTTTGACGAGCCCGGCTAGCGAGAGATCGTCGATCCCCATCACAAGGAGAGTGCCGTCTTCCTTCTCCTCCCTGTGGAAGACCTCCCATCTTTCCACCTTTAGGGCCTCGTTTTGTACGCCAAAGACCTCGAGCATGCGCTCCGTCTCGAGCTTGCAGCCATACCCCTTGACGTACACCGATGCATTGGTTAGATGAGGAATTTCGTTTTCCACACCAGTTTTAGTCTGCCACCTTCCCATGGAGTTGCTATACTGTATTAAAACTGTTTCTTTAATTTTTGTTAACTATTTTAAGCACTTGACCGAACAATCAGTAACAGTAGAAAGTATGTAATATTATTCCCCAAAATTATTTCGTCAAATTGGGCTGGAACCGAGGTTTAAAAATTGAATGTCATACCCCGTTTGCACTTAACCGGAGTTAATAAACCCACTGGGTTTTAAATGTCAATTCCATAGCGGAATCGTCAAATAAATCCTCATAACCTGGCAAAAACTCAAATGCAAATGTTTTACAACGTTATTAAGGACATACGAAATGTAACCAAAAGAAAAAACACGATTGTCACCCATTTTGGATTCTAAATAAATAGGGGTGATCAATGCACGATAGTATCGATTTTATCGATATTTTGAAACGGAAATATCGAAAAAATCGAATGGGGCCGATATCGATAGTTTGCCAGATCTACTGATATTCATTAATATGTCAAAATATATTATATAAATGAAGTACGCCGAGTTATTCTAGAAGAATGAAAAAAGTCTATTTTAATTTCATAAATATAATTTTATTTTTTAAATTATGATTTTGAGACATTTTAGTCGTGTCCCATTTTTTATCATTCCCGTATGCCAATGTGTTTATTAAGAAAAAGTGCTTTAAACCGGGTTTTTGTTTATATAATCTGTTAATTTAATGACAATTCCCGTTAGTTTTAAAGATAATCGACAGAAGTGAAAAATGTAGTCAATTGTTTCAGAGCTGTTGAAGTGTTTACTGTTTTTTGTGCATGTTCGTGAAATTTTTTCATTCCCGTGGTGAGTATTCTTTCCGTTATTTATTTTTTCATTTTTCTAGTCTGTATTAAACTATTTTATATTTTATAAAAAAATGTTAAGATTTACACATTTAAATCCAAGAATAGTCATGTTTCCATCATTACCGTGGGTATTTTGTAACCACGGTAAGGAACACGGGAATGAGATTTTCACTATAAATTTGAGATTATTCCATCTATGATAATTATTTAATAAATTGATTATAGAATTATTAAAGATGTCATCAAATACAACATGGCACACTTAAAAAAAATGTTAGAAGTGCAAAAGAAAAAAATTCCATTTCCGTGGGACTACTGTCATTCCCGTGGTTTTTCAAAAATCCTTAAAATCAATAAATATACATGGCCCACCGCTAATTAATGCTTAAAATAGTTTATACAAGAGTATAAGCCAAAAAATATTTATTTAGCCCGATTTTCTCACTTTCGTTTTCGACCCCCAAAACAAGTCATTTCACAATATTCACCCATATACAGAGCATTAGCTTTTGTTTCTCATTTAAAGACCTTGTCATAACTAATATTTCGCTGGAATGGGTGGTAATCTTACCGATCTAACGGCTGCATCATGTTCATGGATGACATCATCAGATGGATCAGATGGATCTCTGTTACACCAAGAACTCTAAAGTCGTTATCCATCGGAACGTTTTCATTATTTTCCGTAATATTATTCTCATTTATTCATATTTCTCTTGGATATCTTGAATCAAGGTCATCTTCACCCCCTTCATCATATGCATTATCGCCAATATGTCCTCCTGAAAATCGTCAATAAAAGCCGGATGTAAAAATATCTATTCTCGGGTCTACCAGTATTAATGTATACATCAAAGCTGCTACTTTCGGAGAGATGCATTCTCAGACAACAATATTAATGTATGTCCTATACGCTGAAACCTTTGTTTTAAAGTATAGTTCCCAGTAATAATTTCCTCGACTGCATCTCTTAAAACATAGTTACAGCAAGCATATGCATCCAAAATGTACTGGATATCCATATCAGCTCTGTGCAGTGATAATATGTTCGGATTAAGAGCATTTACTTTTTTACCCGAAAATTTTCTCCGCAAAAATATTTTTGGCTTTTTTATTGACGACTTTAAAGCTAGCTTATATTCATCGTATGTCATATAAATATTCTCACTGTTCATAAATGTTTCAAAACTCTAAATTTTATTTAAAATGTCGTCAGGCAAATTAGCTGTTAAAACGCTTTATATTCGATCACATGCAGATTTATGCAACGATACGTCTCCCATATCTTCTGTAAAAGTTATAGGGGGTGTGTTCTCTAATATACGAACGATTATGATTGCGAACTTGATAATTTATGTATATACAGTTAGGCAAGAAATGTATTGCAAAAACCAAAATTGTAGAAAATTTCATATTAATTGTTCTTTTATGGCAACAAATTATGTAAAAACTATACGGCTTTTTGTGCAAATCTCTTGCTATAGGTCCTTACAACAATAATCCGTCAAAATATGCAAAGGTTATTTGCGATTTATAACAAATACGGTCAAAAATAAAAATTAACTACTATTTGGGGGTGACAATAAAAGTATTGCAAAAATTGCAAAATCGATGGTTTCTTCGAGAATTACCAAAGGTGTGTTCCTTAATGAGTTGTCTATCCCATTTGGACATTCATTGGAGCATTAATGAGCTTAGTTAAACCAAAAATTAAGGCTCGGTATGTTCCACTCTGAGGATACTGGTTCCCCAATTTTTAGTAAATCTTGATCCTTCGTTGGAGGATGTTTTTGGAGTTTTTTTGTTACATTGGACCCAAACATTTTATGAGGGTTGATATCAGGATGTTAGCCCGATGTATTTAAGAGTTTTGTGTTGTTATATTACATCGGAAATTTACACAAATAAGATTAACATGTCATGATCTGGTCTTTGGAATGGTGGTAGTTGACTTTGTATGAGCTTTCGGGATCGATTTTTCTGACTTTCAGACTAATGACTATTAAATATTTCTTAATGATATCAGTGGGGATGTCTTCCTAATCATTATTATATATCCGTGAACCCAATTTGGCATACTATTTTCCATGTAAAGAATATAGTACCCAAATATTCGGTATTCCAGCTTCTCCAGTAGCGGTTTAATTTCCATATTTGATGGGTTTTATTGGATTTGGCGAAAATTTTTGCATTTATTATGATAGCAGAGGATAATATCTATCTACTTAGTAAAAATTAAATCATATCAATACCATTGAGAGACGAAATAGTGCTCTGTCGTAGGTCGTTTCAAAATACTACACTAGTGTCAATTTTTTCCATATACTTTCCAGAGGTATTTCGATGTTCTCAAAGCCAAAATCGGACTGTTTTGCATTCTTCCATTATCCTACAATACATATTGAGTCAAATATTCATTCTTGGCATACTTGCCTGTGGCCGATTCGTCATTGTTTATTGTTAATATGGTCCCATGCATTTTTTACCTGTCTGAATACCCTCCATGACCGCATTTTTTATCACTGAACTTTATTGCATTCAATACTGTTAGTCTATTTTTAGCCACAAAAGTCATAAAAATGCATAATGACCGCAAAAAATTGCAAAAATTTTATAGTTTTATAGTACTGATTTTCCCGTTGCAATACTTTTATTGTCACCCCCAAGTAGTAGTTAATTCTTATTTTTGACCGTATTTGTTATAAATCGCAAATAACCTTTGCATATTTTGACGGATGATTGTTGTAAGGACCTATAGCAAGAGATTTGCACAAAAAACCGTATAGTTTTTACATAATTTGTTGCCATAAACGAACAATTGATATGAAATTTTCTACAATTTTGGTTTTTGCAATACATTTCTTGCCTAACTGTATTTTGAAATTTGTTGATTTGTGTTATCTGTACTAAAATACTTATCCATGAAATCTTTTACTGAAGGGAATGTTGAGGGATCATTTTAATCTATACGAGGTGCATACTTAAACCAGTACATTCCGTGTACATGTTGTGATACTCGATGTTGGAATTTTACGCTCAAATAACACTTTTCCACATTGTGATTATCAAAAAATTCCGTTTTCAATTTTTAGTAGAGAAAGCAACTGTCTAAACCTAAAATCACAGTAACGTATACATGTTACGGAATCATTTCTTGTTTTTCAGGTAAAGGTAAATTGGACGCTTCCTCTTCAGATATGTCCCAATTATCAACAGTTCTGGACAAAATAACCAATAGCTCCGGCTATCTATTTTCTGCCTCCGAAAACATAAAAAATTATGTAGGAATTCCAAATTGCCTAATAATAGCGATAATTTTTTCTGCTCTGCTTCCAAATGAGCTAGTGAAGAATTTGAAAAACGTCGTCGTGTATGTCATTTAATGAATTATTAACAGTGACATTTCTATTTCTTATACGCTTTCTTACAATTGCAATTGATGTTGACTTTCATATTGATATAAGTTCCAATTTCTTATAACTATACAAACTTTTATCGATTCTGCATGCTCTCCTGTCATATCGACGAAGTTCCGATCGAACAATTTTGCTATATGTTTCGGGACATGTCCGCTTTAGTCCACAATATATTGAGGAAAATTAAAGCTTTTCCGAGTCTTCGTCTTATATTAAGTCAATGACGTTGACCTTCGCCGGGTGTCATTACAAATTTTTTCTAAGGCTGAGTGGAACATTTTCTAATAACGTCTACTGATCTCCAGGATTATTCAATATTACTATCATCATAGACTACATCTTCTTCAATATTAATATTGTCGTTCCTTATTATTTGGGCGTTAAATATATCCGTTTTTATATCAGTATCTTGCTGATCTACAATAAATGTTGTGAATTGAAATGATTAAACCAGGATTCGTCAATAGTAATATCATATTTCCAATAAAAATCTGTGGTTATACAACATTCTAAAGTTTTAAAGTTGTATAACTAGAGCCAGATCAAACGTCCTGGGGAGCGAATTTACATTGTATTCACACTAAGAGTCACCTTTACTACATCGCCTCTTAAAGCGCCTTGTCTTTCGAAACCCAATGAAACGATTATCATAAATAGTAATCTGGCTGTTACAAATCTTTCTTCAACATATGTTAAAGCAATCAAACTATCAGGAATAATAGGAAATTATAGACCATTTTATAAACGTATATTTCTTGCGTTTTTGCTACACGTTCGACAAAACAAGTATTCATTATCCGAGGTAGGAAATGTGTCTACCAGACAAAAAACTTCTGTATGTAGTCGGAACTTGCATTTATTTGGTTTTTATTAATTTTTTTTTAACATGGTGCGGAAACTACAAAACACCACAACAAATGTATATTATAGTTGGTCCCTTCTTTATGGCCTCTTTATATTTAATATTAATAATGTAATTTCTTCCTCTCGGCAATTGCTCCGCTAGATTACTATCCGCGCGCCTTATCCTGTTCCTTTCAGCTTGTCTACGGTTTTCATTCATTTGATCTCTACGAACATCAAAATGTTTCTGTCGGTCTCTTACACGCCGCATATCTGGGTGTTGTCTTCTTCCACGGCGAACAGAAGTATTGCTACCCTGTTCTTCATTGCGGTATAATATATCGGAACGTATTTCAGCATGTTGGATGTTATTCATTTTCTGTTCATTTTCCCAAACCACTGAATCTTGTCGCCTTTGATGGTGTTGACGTGTATGCCTAGAATGTTCTATGGCCCCATATATGGTATTTCTTCTTCTATGTTCTCTACTATTCCTTGTTTGCTCATCAACATATGGTTGACGATTGATTCTACTCGACGATACGGAAAGCATGAACGTCTTCCCTGATATTGAGAACTATATCGCAGTTGTTCATTGATCCGCGTTTCTTCATTCAAACGAGTTGATCTGTGGGCTCTTGTATTTTTGGTTTGCTCACGACTATTTGAAGCACTTTCACGTCGATTTCTGTGACTCACCCTATCACGTTCTTGCTTCTGGGGTCGAAGATCAACATTTTGACGTCGACGAGCTCTCCATTGAGAATTATAAGCTGGCCGAGCATTATTACACCTTTCAATTTCCCTGTTCGCAGTACCTCTAAGTGGGTCTCTGTTCTCATTATAGGTAGATCTGAAAAGTCGAACACTATTTCTAACAAGTTCTCGTCGTCGGGAATTGCTCTGTCTTGAGGTTCTCGGCATCTTATTGTGTTTTTAATTAAACACAATCACTATCATTTTTTACACAACTTTACATTTTCACAGCACAATGGTAACCAACCAGACCAATTCCGAATAATTGAATAACATTTAATATTTTCAACAAAACCATTTCAACTTGTGAGAACTAAAATCGTCCATCATTTTCGGCTACTCAAATGCATAGTCTTCATCATTAGTTATGAGTTCCTTTTGTTTTGAATTCATATATATTTTTTATTATTAAAGCCATGTTTCCCTTTGCGTATAATGTTTCATTATTGCTTAGCCAGTATGAGGGAATTTACAGGTACAGTTGAGCTTAAAACACATATGTAGCTTGGGATCGACCGATTATTTACATTGTCAACAAGTTCCCGTTACTCGAAACACGTGTCATCGAAAGGGCGTGAAAATTGTAAACAAGGCCCCGTAATCCGAGAGACCACGTGGTAGGAGAAGTAGTACAGAGGCAACCCGAAATTAGAGTGGGTCAGTCGTGAACAAGCAGTGTACAGAGTTACAAGTAGTCGTGGCACATACGTAGCTACAGCACAACAGGAGGTGAGTTGACCTAGCGAAACAGTGAGTGAAATGGTAAACATTGTTCACAAATTTCAACAACCTTTTCCGAAGTGTTTTTTAGCAACAGTTGATTTATTTAAACGCAGGTGTGTTTTGGCTTGTTCCACAAGACAAATATAATGATTTCCATTCAAACTAAGAATGTTAAACTACTCAATTCCCTCAAAAATACGACATACCTGAAAATATAAAAAAAGAATTTGAGTGATTTTATAAAACTCGTCGAAGGAAGTAGTATTGTTTGGGCTTGAATGGCAACAAACATGTTCAGGACATGGTCAGCAATTTTTCTAAAAACTGTTTTCAAAGAAAAGTGCAAAAATTTTTGTTCTGTAGCCTGACTATTTCCTTTATCACGATAACAACGTTAAAGACTAGTCCATAATCGGGCAACACTGGCTAATACAGGACTTTCCAGGCGCCAATTTATTGTTTGTTTTAACTTGCGTGTCGTTGATTCGACGTGACCATCGACTATAACATACCAACATTTGTTATATTCCCCACGACTCTTCGAGTCGACTATAATATATAAAAAATCGCGAGGCCTTGAATTAACTTGGACACGAACAATCGACTAGAAATTCAAAAATTCACCGCAACGCAGAACTGTGCCCTCGTGGATACCGACGAACCTCCAGCCCTTCCGAGACAGCGCCGCACAGTGGTTCAGAATCGTTTTTTCCTGGTCAAAATTCTGCATCTTGTGAACGGATAGAGACATTTTCGTAATTCTCTTTTTGTTAGACAGATAACAACAATCAGCTTTCAGACGAATTACAAGCGGTCAAATTGGGTTCGGTAGTTGCAGAGAAATTCAAGGTTCATCAAAATATTAGTGTTTTGTGGTTTTTATACCTTACTATGTATTAAAGATGGTCAAACACCAACAAATAAACAATAAAATTACCAAAAAACTAAAAAAAAATCGAGAAAAATATCGAAATTTTTCTTTTCAAAAAGTTGTAAAAAAATTACAAAGAAATTTTAATTTTTTCAAAAATTAAAAACAATACTCCTTGGGTTTTCATAAAACTTATGTATATAACTCGTATAAAAACTCATACACTCAAATAAATGTCAATTTGTGTCAAAAAGCTGTAATTCACATGGAAACAGTATAGAAAAACACACATTTTTACCCATCTAATTTCAATAAATTGCAAAAAGTGTTAAACGGACGGACCGGGAAGGATACAGAAGTATATATGGGCTAAAAAAGAAGACTCTTGGCCATCTTTCTGTGAAAACAGAGCTTTGCACAGTGTCCGATTTTCTGAAAAACCTGTCCAAAACTCTAAAAATGAATGTATTTTGACCTAACCTTTGGTTCTTATGTTTTTCGGGCCGCTGATTACATTTTTGATATTACTTAACCCTCAGGCGGTCACTTAAGGTTTCTTTTTGGTCCCTCCTCCTATAAAATGTGATCTTATCGGATCAAAATATTCTACAAATTTCTTCGCCATAAATTTTTAATATGGGTCCTAAAATACACCAAAACTCTATATCTTACCTTAACTCCAGAAATATGCAAATTGCAGGATGTTTCGATGGAAATTGGTAAAAAAACGATTCCTTTTTTATGAAATGATAAATTACACGGCCCATCTCGATCTTACTTACAACTATTTTCATAATTTATTGTGAAAATTGATCTTGAAAAAAATTAACAAGTACGGACATCAATTATTAAAGAACGCACAATTCATTGGCGACACTGAACATCTTAAATACGTTTCACATACCTTTCATTACAATTACAAAAAGAAAATATTTAATAACCGTTGTTTATTTTGCATATTATCATAGATTATAAAAACAACTTAAATATTGAAAAAAAATAAAATTCAAATAGGGTAACTTCGACCTGCTTTTATGTCCACTTACTAAACAAGAAATGTATATATTTTTTCATAACTACACGCACTGGGATCATATAAACAATATCTGACCCTTTTTAGTGTAAATTGATATTTTTTCCAATTTTTGGCCAGGTTTTTTGGAAAATCGGACTCTGTGCTTTGTTCCATGTTGTTCCACAAAAGTTTGGAATTTCTTAAAATTTAGTACCTAAGGAAAAATAAAATAGCTCATGTTGTGTAAACGCTACGGTAATTTACTAAAACGATTCTTAAAGGCCACAATTTTTTCGGCAGTGAGGTTGTAAGTTGGTGTGGCAGTGAATACGTGTGAGTGTTTTGGTATTTTTCGAACTGTCACTTGCATGTGTAAACGGGGGGTTAGTAATCAATGTAAGTGCTTTGAAAGTAACTTCAATTTTTTTTCCGAACGTTTACACATGCAAGTGTCAGTTCGAAAAAATTGAAGTTTCGACTATAATATATATACACAACTGTCTGCAAGTTACTTGCATGTGTAATCCTTGGGTTACTGAAACTTATATAAACTAAGTCCCAATTTACATTAGGCGAGTTTACTTGCGTCAAGTCTCTGTTTGTAGGAGAGACACGTATGGGTAATGGAAATGGAAAAAAATTCCTTTTATATTATTCGTATTTGACATTATTTTCATTGTTTTGAAAACAAAACTTGTCGGAACAGAATTGCTTTGTATAAATGTAAGAGGCAAGTTTAAAAGGGAACGAGAAAAATTGCCGCAAGTAAACTCGCCTAATGTAAATTGGGACTAGGAAATATTATAAAAATATTTTGCCATGGTACAATTAAAAAAGGTAACCTTATGAAACCATCCCAGTCAGCATTTTTTGAAAATTTTAATCAAATTCGAGTCTTTTTTGATCCGACTGCACGATTAAAAAGCTAGAATATGAGCTCATTTTCTGATCATAAATGACTCCTTTGTCGGTAGGAAAACATAACCTCAGGCGACTCTTCTAAACAAATCACAAATGAGTCTTTTTCGAGTCGTATTTCAATCATTTATTGGTGTTTTGTTGGTTAATTTCGGACCCTTTTTCGAGTCTTTTTAGAGTCATGTTTATAATCATTTATGAGTCTTTAGGGAGTCATTTATGAGTCTTTTTGTTAGACGAAATAAATTAAAAAAAAATTCTTTTTATTCTTCTTTGTTTCTTTCCTTTGTTTTATAGTCTTTTCTGCTTTGTTATGTCTTTTAATTATCCTTTATGTTGCTTGGTGGTTAGTATACTGCTTCTTCATTTCACTTGGCAAAACCTGTTGTGTTGTGTTTGTCTGTACCTTTAATATTATACGTTACATTTATATCAAAATTTTGTAAAAAGTGTATATGAGAATTTTATTTTTTTATTTACAACCAAATAAAAGTAAAACAAAGCAATCAGTTTTTAATCACCTAACTGTTCAAAATATGATCAGAGTATACATAATTATAATCACTTTTCAAACACCTGTACGACCCTTTTTTGATTAAGCATTTTTCAATCTTCCAGATGATCAAAATGTGACAATAAATAACAAAAAATTGTCACATTTTAAACACATCAATGATTTATTTGTGATTGCTACACATTTGTTGTTGTATTTTAAATTGAACTCTTTTTAATCATTACAGGGAGTCACTTTCGAGTCCCTTTCTGATCACACAAGCGACTTAATCAATTTTTGATCACCAAAAGGACTCTAAAAAGACTCCTCAATGTGATTTTTGAAAAAACAGTCTTCTAAATGCTATCTGGGATATGATTACACATTTTTTAAATACATACATATATGGTCTTTTCAAGTATTGCAAGAATCTACTATTTTTTCGATATCATAAAGGAAAAATTGTTTTCGTAGTAAAAAATAGTAGCTTCTTGCAGGTTCTGGAACAGGCATATAGCTTCGACATCTCATTGTCAAAAAAAAATTGTATGTATACTCCTTGTGTGTGTGTCAAACACATATAAAATTTTATTTGAATAAAAACGTAAGTTCGATACTGAAAATTCTGAACAAAAATTTTTTTCTGGCTAATACCATTGTTGTTTGTTGTTGAGAACGCTATCAAAATTGCCGGTGTTCATAAGAACTTATTGGAAATCGTCATTGTCTCTACCACTAAATTGTCCGAAAATCTGTCCTTCAGCGACAAACTTTCAGTGTTCAAGCTCTCCTCTCCGCCGTGTCAACCAAGCTATCTGATTTTTGTGCGCTGGCGCACGTGGAATTTTCATATATATTATTTGGTTAAAGGTTTCTCAAACTCATAGGATCTCAAAAAATCCGTGTATTGGAACGTAAATTCGTCTAATCAATCCAACCGATAAATGATTCGTTTTTTAATATTATTTACAGTTTGTTATACGTTATTCTTTCCAAATAAATGAATAATAAAATAAATAATGGTGAGATATACGCAATGCGTTCAACCAAATCTCATTTCCACAGGAATTCGTTTAGAATTCGAAAGAAATTGAGTGAAAATTCTGAGGGAAATTTTGATTTTTGTAACATACATTACACAATACACTCTCACGTTTTTATAAACACACTAGCTGAACCCGGTGCGCTTCGCTACCCCTTTAGATTGATATGCATTTGAAATTTTACGGATTTTTTGAAATCAGAAAGAAATCAAATTCAAAAATTTAAAGTAAAGTATTTATTGTAATGCTTTAGGATATACAATGTTTTTGTTTTTCCTTCAGGAGCGTAAACAAACAAATCGGCCGGTCTACCAACACGTGAACATGCAACGTAGAGCTGACCATGAGAAAAGCAAGAACATGCTAAATTTTGGCCGCATACACGAAGAATCTGTCCTTGGGATTTATTTATAGTCATTGCAAATGCCAAACGTACAGGAAACTGCAATCTTTTAAAATTGAAGGGCGTTTCTGTTGCTATTAGAGGGATTCGAGGTAGAAGTACATCTGAACCTATATACTTCCAGTAATAATCATTGCCTCAATTAAATAGTTATGTAGTTTTTTTTTACTGTTAACCTTGTACCATTGCAAAGGCGAGGTGGGTCGATGTTTCTTAATAAAATAATAGGAACACCAATATTAGCACTAAATTATGTGGTGGAAAGCCTGAAGATCCAACGAACTTAGGAATTCAACTGGATAGTTAACCGCGTCGTCTTCAGTTGCCATAGTATCAATGGATTTGTACGTTCGTGCATTTCCTGAAATTCTATTGACTGAAATTCTTTCAATATAATTTACCAATTTGTTTTGCAGACCAATTCCCGCCACATATTCCAAATTTCATTGTAATTGGGCTTACATAGCGTGTTTGGTGCATCAAATACATGAAATCGGCCGAAAATATATATGGGAGCTATATGTAAATCTGAACCGATTTCAATATAATTTGACAAATTTTTTTGTAGATCAATTTCCGGCACATTTTTCAAATTTCATTGAAATTGGACAAACATAAGGTGTTTATTGCATAAAATACATGAAATCGGCCAAAAATATATATTGGAGGTATATCCAAATCTGATCCGATTTCAATATAATTTCTAAGATCAATTCCGTCAAAGATTCCAAAATGTCAAAATTGAACATACATGGCGTGTTTGGTGTAGAAAATACACGAAATCGGCCGAAAATATATATGGGAGCTATATCCCAATCTGAACCGATTTCAAAATAGTTTGGAACATTTATTTCTGCAATAAATTCCGTCACACATTCCAAATTTCATTGGAATTGGGCATACAAAACGTGTTTTATGCATCAAATGCATTAAATCGGCCGAAAATATATATCCAAATCTGAGCCGATTTCAAATTACTTTGGCAAATTTATTTTTAGACCAAATTCCGTCACACATACCAAATTTGAAGACTGTATCGATAATCGTTCGTTAGATATCAGCATACAAAGTCTACAGTTTTTGGAGGTACTTCCGATCCTGAGGCTATATCTCCAGATCGGGGCGGAATTTTTAAGATTTATATAGCCTGTGACACTTTCAGGCCATGTGGTAATATACTCTGAAAGTTTCAGGAAGATCGGTTCAGCGGTTTTTGAGTCCATAAACTTCAAACAAACAAACGTACAAACATTTTCCTCCGTTATAGATATACTCGTAGATACCGCACAAATTTCATTGAAATACATATGGGAGCTATAGCCAAATCAACACCGATTTCAATACTTATTTCTACAACAAATTTAGTTACACATTGGACATCCATAGCGTGTTTGGGGCATCAAATACATGAAATCGGCCGAAAATATATATAGGAGCTATATCCAAATCTGAACCGATTTCAATATAATTCGGCATACTCATTTCTACAACAAATTTAGTCACACATTCCAAATTTCATTGAAATTGGACATACATAGTGGGTTGGGTGCATCAAATACATGAAACCGGCCGAAAATATATATAGGAGCTATATCCAAATCTGAACCGATTTCAATATAATTTGGCATGCTCATTTCTGCAAAAAATTTAGTCACACATTCCAAATTTCATTGAAATTGGACATACATAGTGGGTTGGGTGCATCAAATACATGAAATCGGCCGAAAATATATATAGGAGCTATATCCAAATCTGAACCGATTTCAATATAATTCGGCATACTCATTTCTACAACATATTTAGTCACACATTCCAAATTTCATTGAAATTGGACATATATAGTGGGTTGGGTGGATCAAATACATGAAATCGGCCGAAAATATATATAGGAGCTATATCCAAATCTGAACCGATTTTAAGATAATTTGGCATGCACATTTCTGCAAAAAAAATAGTCACACATTCCAAATTTCATTGAGATTGGACATACATAGTGGGTTGGGTGCATCAAATACATGAAATCGGCCGAAAATATATATAGGAGCTATATCCAAATCTGAACCGATTTCAATATAATTCGGCATACTCATTTCTACAAAAAATTTAGTCACACATTCCAAATTTCATTGAAATTGGACATATATAGTGGGTTGGGTGCATCAAATACATGAAATCGGCCGAAAATATATATAGGAGCTATATCCAAATCTGAACCGATTTCAAGATAATTTGGCATGCTCATTTCTGCAAAAGATTTAGTCACACATTCCAAATTTCATTGAAATTGGACATACATATGTAGTGGGTTGGGTGCATCAAATACATGAAATCGGCCGATAATATATATAGGAGCTATATCCAAATCTGAACCGATTTCAATATAATTCGGCATACTCATTTCCACAACAAATTTAGTCACACATTCCTAATTTCATTGAAATTGGACATACATAGTGGGTTGGGTGCATCAAATACATGAAATCGGCCGAAAATATATATAGGAGCTATATCCAAATCTGAACCGATTTCAATATAATTCGGCATACTCATTTCTACAACAAATTTAGTCACACATTCCAAATTTCATTGAAATCGGACATATGTAGCGTGTTTTGTATATCAAATACTTGAAATCGGACGAAAATATATATGGGATCTATATCCAAATCTGAACCGATTTCGATATAGTTTGGCACATTTTTTTATAAGCCACGTTCCGTCACGCATTCCAAATTTCATGGAAATCGCACATATATAGCGTGTTTGGTACATCAAATACTTGAAATCGGACGAAGATATATATGGGAGCTATATCCAAATCTGGACCGATTTCGATATATTTTGGCACATTTATTTTTAGGCTAAAATCCATCACACATTTCAAATTTGGAGTCTGTATCTGTAACCGTTCTATAGATATTTGCATACAAAGTTTAAATTTTTTGGAGGTACCTCCGATTCTGATGCTATATCTCCGGATCAGAGCGGAATTTCGAAACTTTTTATAGCCTATGTTACTTTCAGGCGATGTAGTAATATACCCTGAAAATTTCAGCAAGATCGGTTCAGCAGTTTTTGAGTCTATAAATTTCAAACAAACAAACAAACAAACATACAAACATTTTTCTATTTTATATATATAGATTCACAGTTTTCGAACTATTAGTTCCGTGTCAGAAGAATTTTGAACTGACTGCCAGTAAAATGTCAAATACAGAAAATTATTTAATTTCGCTAATTTACTCAAAGAGTGGCATAATTCAACAAACGCGTTTTCTGAGCTAGCAATTACTACTTTTTCTACGACTTCTACTTTATCTTGTGTCAAATTTTCATTCTGATATCTCAAAAACTCGACGAGTTACAGCTTATTTACTACGAGGTTCGCATAACTCAACCCAAACGTTTTTGGAGTCTATGAAGCACTGAAACACTTAAAATCATGCTTGGTCTTGCACAGAAATTTAGCACTGACATCTGGCTACCTGTTTGCAAAATATGGTACAAGTAGTTATTGTAGTTTTTGTATACTAATTTTTTCAAGTAGGGAAGTCAAATTTCAATCGCCAACTTAAAGCGCGTTTTTCTCGAAACTGGATTTTTTGAGATGTGTCACTATTTGAGTAAATGAGCTATATGTGTTGTAATTACAAACATATTTTTGAACATAAATAAGAAGAAAAATCAATTTAAGCAAGCATATCAAATAAAGAAGAAATTATTAAATTAATTTCTTTATACCGGTCTAATGAATGTTTGTGGAACATGAAAAGCAATTGCTGC
This sequence comes from Musca autumnalis, assembly GCF_047663935.1. Taxonomy (NCBI): domain Eukaryota; kingdom Metazoa; phylum Arthropoda; class Insecta; order Diptera; family Muscidae; genus Musca; species Musca autumnalis. Next base: position 145,101,828 of record NW_027411977.1, read on the forward strand.
AAAAGAATGGATTTAAAGGCACAAGCTTTCGAGGACATCGGATCTCAAATGGGCATGTCGTCTGAAGTAACTAAAAAGAAAATCCGTTCTCTTCGAGGAACGTACATTCTTGAAAAAATAAAATAAACAACAGGAGAAATTTATCAGCCTTTGTTATTTTGGTTCCACGAAATGGAATTTCTGGACCAAAGCATAGCGGTAAGAAAGTCCACAGATAATTCGGAAAAGGTTTCGCTGAAGCTTTTCAATTGGCTTCTAATAATATATTCGAACGTATTTCTGAAAATAGGAATTTTGCAAAATTTTGATGATGGTTGTGTTGAAAATGAGAATATTTTAAATAAAAATACAATCAAGAGACCAACGGAGGATGATGCTAATAATGAAAATAATATACCAATTAAAAAACACAACAAAAAGACTAAGAGAAGAAGATAAGGAGGAATCAAAATTTGATCGCACAGTAGAAAAAATACTAAATATTGGCGAGAAACGAAATGAATTCACAGCGTTTGCTACAAGTATCGCTAATCACTAGCAAAAATTTGCGGAAGAAGACGCCTATGAATTGATGAGCGATATTCAAAGTTTGTTATTTAAAAAGAAATTGTCCAACAAGGGGTGAAAAGCCCGAATTTCTCATGAGGGATCTTGCCTTTCGGAAAATGAAATATGTTTCTCGCCATTAGAAAGTTCAATATCATCCATTTCAGAGAAAGAGGATATTTTAAGTTATTCCCTCACAGGGATTACTTATGAAAATGAGTAATAGCTATTAATATACATACTTTGTATATATACAATTAGATTATTTTGTTTCGGTGGCTACAGATATAGAATTTTTTTTCACCGATCAGATAACGTTTGCGTTTAAGTTACAGAATAGCCCCCATGTTAACCTACTTTCACACGAAAGCATCTATGTACCTATGTAGTTATTGCAAACACAATTTGTTTCTCTTTGTCAAATTTAAATAGTTTTTAGTTTTAGTTGCATTTGCATAATATGTATTACAAACGTGATTGTTTCTGTAAATATTTTCTAAATTTACTTAAATAAATGAAGCATCATTAAATTTTATTGTGAATATGTATGTTTATTGAAAGTAATCAGGAGAGTATTCCTCCAAACTCAATTTCGAAGATAGGCCGATATCAACATTTTCTCTACTTCCCTCACAACATTTTAACGATTTTAACTTGAGATAAATTTAAAGGTTGTGCGCAATTATTTCTGAAATGTGTAATACTTCCACGAAACAACATGCGAATATATCGTTATTTATAATTGAATATGCCAAATCTTTTGGCCAGCATACCAAAGGACATTCAACAACCATTCGATCGCGGCACAATCAGTAGTTGAATATTTCTTCCGACATATTTTATTTTAAAGACCTGCTGAAAGATTTCATTAAGTGCTTGTCAAGAGAAACGGTATCGTCGCCAATGAAGAAATAAGGGGTTTTGTTCCCTTGGCCAGGCACAATCTCTTTGCTGCAGGGAATATTTAGGTTTCCAGTTTGCAATCCTGATATATTGTGCTATCAGATGAAACGAGAATGTGAAATTATAAAATTGTGATCCAGAATTCGATGGAGTTTTGATACGAATATGTTTACCGTCGAGGACTCCAAGGGTATGTGGAAATTGTCATATATTATGAAAATCCTTTGTAATGTCTTCCCATTCTTCTACTGAATTCGGAATCTGCAATAGAGAATTGTCTATTATTAAACTGATTAAAAGCGAGAGATTTTGGGAAGAACAGTTTTCGTTAACAATTGTAGATCTTTTTCATGAAATGGCGGTTGAAATGTACTTTCCTTCAAATAAGTATCTAGAGGAGCTTCATATATAGTACGAAGAACGCTTGGCATAAAAACCGTAATGGTGCTCCTTGAAACTCTCGATAAAATTCCAGAGAACGGAAAGAATCTCCTGTAGCCATGTACCTAAGCGTTATAGCTAACTTTGTTCTTGCAGAAATAGCTAATCGCATTTGCGTATAATTTTCCTTGATTTTAAATTCTACTTATAAATAAAAATATGTACGTATAATGTTGTCACAATAGCAAGAATTATGACGGGTTGTATCCCAAATTCGTTTACGTGCTAGGCTAAAAATTTCTTCAAACTGCTTCTTGTGGAGACGGCAAAAATTGTTGAAGTCTTTGTCATCGTCTTCCCAAAATAAATCTAGAAGATTAAAATCGCACCTTTTTGTAAACAGGGGCTTAACCCAATATATCTTTTTTCAACTTTTTTTCTATCCGCGAAATTCATGTCGCACTTTCCTTTTTAAATTTTTCAATTCCAAAAGTACGGCAATTTTTGTAAGTTGTTTGCTGTTTGAAAACATTTTGAAAATGAAGTGGCACTTTCCTCTGTAGACACACATGATCCAAATAGAAGGTCATCCAATAAGACAAGCTGATACCTCCATTTCCTGTCAAAATATATTGTCGTATTTTGAAATTGAACAAAAAACATAGTTACCCACAGCAAAATTATCAAAACAAATTTTGGTTATTTCAACCAAATGTTTAAATTCTTTTGAAATATCGCGAATAAAACATTTGTCCACAATTATCTTTGTGTTTTGTGGCATTTATTGTTGTGTGACATAAAAGAAACCAAAAATAATTAACATTTTTAATAATTTGTTTGTTTTTTTATTGTTGAAGATTCAATCTCATTTCGATTGCTTGAGTGAGTATTCCCCCATTGGCTCAACTTCATTTATTACCCTCTATTACAGAGAGTAATGTTTTTCAAAACGAACTGACAGTGTTGCAACATTTTATTGATCGCTACCAATATCATGATTTCATCCCGGCGAAGGGAATTATCAATTGGCTTCTCAGTTTTTGAAATGATGCCTTTTTTAGTGAAAAACAGCGGAGGCACGCGCAAATGGAGCTTTGTTAAAAAAAAAAAACAAAATTCCAATAACAACCCCACAGGCAACTGTGGTGATGTTATTTTCAACTCACAGAATTCGACGAATTCTTAGTTGATACGTGCTGACATGTTGCAGAATATTTTGATTTTGGTGTTTCTTTGGAAAAGCCGAAAAGTGAGTGTTATTCTCATTCATATGGGAATACTAGACACTTAAAGAGTTCGGTTTTTCACTAAAAAAGGCATCATTTCAAAAACTGAGAAGCCAATTGATAATTCCCTTCGCCGGGATGAAATCATGATATTGGTAGCGATCAGTAAAATTTTGCAACACTGTCAGTTCGTTTTGAAAAACATTACTCTCTGTAATAGAGGGTAATAAATGAAGTTGAGCCAATGGGGGAATACTCCACTCCACTCAAATACAACTCTGATTTACTAACACATGCATAGATTTGTCTGCTGTCTCCCAGATAGCATTTGGAAGACTGTTTTTTCAAAAATCACATTGCGGAGTCTTTTTAGAGTCCTTTTGGTGATCAAAAACTGATTAAGTCGCTTGTATGATCATAAAGGGACTCGAAAGTGACTCCCTGTAATGATTAAAAAAAGTACAATTTGTAATACAACAACAAATGTGTAGCAATCACAAATAAATCATTGATGTGTTTAAAATGTGACCATTTTTTTATTTATTGTCACATATTAATCATCTGGAAGATTGAAAAATGCTTAATCAAAAAAGGGTCATGCAGGTGTTTGAAAAGTGATTATAATTAAAATCTGATTGTTTTGTTTTTTTTTTTTTTTGTTTGGTTGTAAATAATTCTCATATACACTTTCTACAAAACTTTGATATAAATGTAACGTATAATATTAAAGGTACAGACAAACACAACAGAACAGGTTTTGCCAAACCAAGCAACATAAAGGATAATTAAAAGACATAACAAAGCAGAAAAGACTATAAAACAAAGGAAAGAAACAAAGAAGAATAAAAAGAAAATTTTTTTAATTTATTTCGTCTAACAAAAAGACTAATAAATGACTCCCTAAAGACTCATAAATGATTAAAAACATGAATCTAAAAAGACTCGAAAAAGGGTCCCAAATTAATCAACAAAACACCAATAAATGATTGAAATACGACTCGAAAAAGACTCATTTGTGATTTGTTTAGAAGAGTCGCCTGAGGTTACGTTTTCCTCCCGACAAAGGAGTCATTTATGATCAGAAAATGAGCTCATATTCCAGCTTTTTAATCGTGCAGTCGAATCAAAGAAGACTCGAATTTGATTAAAATTTTCAAAAAATGCTGGCTGGACCAGCTGTCCATCAGTTTTTCACATTTTTTGTAAAAATGTGTGAGATAATAATTGGAATGTGTAGAAAACAAAAGAACACGAACAGAAACAAAATATGTGAACAGAAAACAAAAGGAAGACGATGATTTTCATTCATAATTTTACAACTGTTTTTGCAGTTGTCGGGACGCCTACGTCACACGGGGAAGTTTTGGGATTTTGAAAATCAATACATGGAGTCAACTGTCCTGTCATTTGTAAACGCAGGGTAAAATATAAATGCAATACTATAAACAACAGCTTCGTCCAAGAACCAAAACATTTTTACACATTTAACACATTTTGCACATTTTTCTCCAAAATACGTTCCTGTACACCGAAAAAGTTGCAAAATGTTCACTTCTCTTTGAACAAAAATGGCGCTGAATAGCCTTCTCTTTAGAAACTTTTTACACGACAAATTTGGGCGAGCAAAAATGTGCAACATGTTCGCCGGCTTCTGATTGGTTGATACGCCGACTTTGTCATTTGTTCCAGTTTTTTGACGTTTCTGCCATTTTTCCGTTCACGTACATTTTGGAAATATGTGTATGTGGAACTCATTTTCGACAGTTTGCTCTTTTGACACTTTTATCATTAAAAATACTGGAACGAAGCTAATGTTTTAGAAAATGTATATACGGCCCATACCTATATACGTCCGTATACCCAGGGAGTGTGTGGTGAAAAAAGTAGAACACATGTATTCTTATGAGAACTACCGAAATACGTCGAGCGTATACTTTTTGTAAGTTGAACTGCTAAACCTAAATAACGATGGGACGTACACAAATATTTCACCTTTCTACAACAACAACGCTCTCTGAGCGTCCGTATTACCCAAATACGTTGAGTTCAAAATCATATTAAAAAACACCAAATCCGCGACCAAAACTTATTTAAATGATTTCATTCGTAAAATATATAGTTTTCTTTTGCAATTAATTTTATTTCAGGTTTTGTTGGGCTTTTGTTTTCAAAATACAAAACACACACATACATGCATACAAAACGTTCTGTCATAACCCAGCCAGCATTTTTTTAAAATTTTAATCAAATTCGAGTCTTTTTTGATCCGACTGCACGATTGAAAAGATGGAATATGAGCTAATTTTCTGATCATAAATGACCCCTTTTTCGGTAGGAAAACATAACCTCAGGCGACTCGTCTAAGCAAATCACAAATGTGTCTTCCTCTGCATTAGTTTCGAGTCATTTTTGCCCATTTTCTGATAGTATATAAAGTCTTTTTCGAGTCGTATTTCAATCATTTATTGGTGATTTCTTGATTACTTTGGCACTCTTTTTCGAGTCTTTTTTGGGTCATGTTTATAATCGTTTATGAGTCTTTAGGGAGTCATTTATTAGACAAAATAAATTAAAAGAAATTTCTCTTTATTCTTTTTTGTTTCCTTCCTTTTGTCTTTTCTGCTTTGTTATGTCTTTTAATTATTCTTTATGTTGCGCGGTGAGTATACTGCTTCTTCATTTCACTTGGCAAAACCTAAACATGTGTTGTGTTTGTCTATACTCTTAATATTATACTTTACATTTATATCAAAGTTTTGTAGAAAGTGTATATGAGAATTATTTACAACCAAACAAAAATAAAACAAAACAATCAGTTTTTAATCGCCTAACGGTTCAAAATATGATCAGAATATACATAATTATAATCACATTTCAAACACCTGTATGACCCTTTTTTGATTAAGCATTTTTCAATCTTCCAGATGATCAAAATGTGACAATAAATAACAAAAAATTGTCACATTTTAAACACCTCAATGATTTATTTGTGATTGCTACACATTTGTTGTTGTATTTTAAATTGAACTCTTTTTAATCATTACAGGGAGTCACTTTCGAGTCCCTTTCTGATCACACAAGCTTAATCAATTTTTGATCACCAAAAGGACTCTAAAAAGACTCCTCAATGTGATTTTTGAAAAAACAGTCTTCTAAATGCTATCTGGGAAGGACTGTTCGATAACTTCGCAAGTAAAAAGTATTTGCAAGTACTTGCAACACCTCCCAGTCTTCTTTCACTGAACAAGTTTGTTATTGAACAGCATTTTGTACAAACTTTTGAGTTATCGTACAGACCTATAGTCCCATTAGAGCATGTGCCATGGCAGAACTACCAGGTAGTGGTATCACACCAGCTGATCGAATATGAAAAGTCAAATCCCTTTATAAAAAAAATATTTTTGTTGTAATTTCCCCAACAACATAAAGAAAGTTTTGACATAACATATTCAAAATTTTACGATGCCACTACCTGGGTAATTGTGCCATGGCATGTGCTGTTTACTCAGAACATTTTCGAAAACAAGCTCAGGAAAGTGTGCAGAAATTCTTAAAAGAAATCTTATTGAAAATCTGTTCAATTATTAATTGACATTTTTTTGAAAATAACTTTTAAAACTAGAATTTTCTAGCCAAATTGCCTACAAAGGGATAATAATTACGATCATGCCAAAATTACGTCAGGAACATCATTCTTTCTATCGAAAGCAATGACAATGACTACTGATAACGATAGAGAACCAATTATTCCACCATTTTAATTACATTTTATTAATACAAAGCCAACAATTTGAAAATTATTCATCGATTATTGTGGTGCATCATTTTCAATGCATAATTTAAAAATTCCCACTTTTGTTTTCCTGTAAAATGTTAGTATAACGGTACCATAAATGAAATATTTTCCTATGCCATTTAAAAGAGAAGTTTTCAGCCTACAAAACTATACTTTGATTTTTTAAAAATCTCAACTCGTTTCGAAGTTATCAACGATTACATTTTTTATTTCATGTTGCATCATTTTCAGTGACTGTCACTGTATAGAAAAAAGCTAAAGGCCTGGGTACACAAACTACCTCGCCTGCTTGCCTTGCTTTCCTGCTTCATTTCTGACAGCTTATGTACCCATGGCCATGGCACAATTATCCAGGTAGTGGCATCGTCAAATTTTGAATATGTTATGCCAAAACTTTGTGCATGGTAGAACAAATACAAGGTAAAGTTAATACTACAACAAATACAACTCGAACAACAACCACAAAGGTATTTCTTTTTGTTTGTAACGTTACTGCCAGTTGTATTTGTAAAAAAAACAAGGAAATGTCTATAAATTATTGGAATTTAAAAAACTAATAATTTTTCACATTTGGTTGAATATTTTGGAAAACATGAATGAACATTCGTTACATTTTCAATTTTTATGTTTCCACATCATTCCACTAAATGCATAAATTCTCGCAGAAAGTAGAATTCTTGCAGAAAAGTTTGGGGTAGCTGGAAATTCATAGAAAAAGGAGAAGCTGTTTCAATGTTTTGTTTTAGAAAACAAAGAAGCACATGTTTATTAGAGCTTTATTTTTTTAAATTTTAACAAAATACCTCACATATTAACAAACGTTGTATCGCCTCTACAAGCGGGGATTTACTACTGTTTTTGAAATGAAAATTTTCAATACACAATTTTTTCCATTACACAAGACAACCCAACAAACCAACATTACTCGAAAAAACATCATATTTGAATTATAAATTCTTGTGTTGCCACTGGAGAATAAACGGAACTTGATTCTCTTGAAAATAATGAATGTTTATGCTAATTATTAGCTTATCCGTGTAATTGCAGAATGTATTTATACGAATTATTTTTCGTAAATTTTATAAAATCAGACTGAACGGTATGTTGGGAAACTATCAAAATGTTTGTGTTTCAAAACCAACACAATAACAAAATTGGTCTGTTCCAGAACTGCAAGAATCTACTAATTTTTAATATTTTTTCCGATAACATAAAGGAAAAAAATTTATCGTAGTAAAAAATAGTAGCTTCCCCCCATACCATTGCTATCGCAAATGATTCGTTTTCGAAAGTTTTTCGATAGTTTTGCGGATTTTTTGTTCGAAAACGACACAGGAGAACGAATTGAAAACGATTCATTCGTCGCTTAGTTTGTGGCAGGAAAACCTTCGAATTCGAATATCGTTAATAATATTATTAGCGAATGAAAGATGATAGTTTTTACGATAGTGCCGAAAAAGCATTTTTGGTGGACTTTCGATTTTATGACATGTTTAACTTTATCTGACGTCTCTTGATTTTTCTGTTATGTACCTTTTCTTGTTTGTAATGTTTGCGATACAATGCGTGTAACATCCCAGCAAACCAAATGTCTGATGTCCGACAAGTCTGAACAATTTCGGAAGCCAAGTCGTTCAGATTTCGTTCCGATTTCTAAACGATTTTTCGGAGAGGAAATAGTTCAGATTTTGTACCGATTTCGTTCCGATTTCGGAACGAATGTCGGAAAGAAATTTTCTTTCCGAATTTCCCAAGGATTTTCTTCAGATTTCGTTACGAAATCGGACCGAAATCGATCCGATGTCGCTCCGACATTTCGTTCCGAAATTATGTCAACCACTTCATACAACTTTCGTTAAGATATCGTTACGATTTCGGATCAGATATCGGACGCATCGCCCGAATTTTGTTCCGATTTCGTTACGATGTCGGTACGATTGGTTTGCTGGGAGTTTATAAACATTGTTGTCTTGTATTTGTAACCAACCCTGCGGGGAAATAAATTAGCTTAAAAGTAAATTGTAACTAGTTTAAAAATAACCACAACTGGTTATTTTCTGACTATTTTCCTTTATGTCAACTAACTATTTTAACATGGGGATGAGCTAGGCAGTGGACAATTGTCCATCTCTGCATTACTTTTAACTAGTTACTAACCAACTATTTTTGACTAATTTATATCTAACTGTTTTTTGACTTATTATAGCCAGTTAATCTTAAAGAGAGTGAAAAAAAAAATATTTTTTATTTATATTTTTATTTCTCTTTATTTTCTCTTTTGATTTTATCTTTGCCTTTTTATTTTGACACCAGTTATTTCTCAGTTACGTTTCCTTGTTAACAATTGTTCCTCTTTTGATATGTCGAGTCTATCAAAACTAGCTTGTATAATTGTATGTTACATTTGTATCGAAATAATTACCAAAGTGTATATGAGAATTATGTGCGTCGAAAACACACTATTGAGCATTCAACGTTTTCAATTGATTGATCTCTAGATGACTTTTCAACTAATTTATAGTTGGTTGTAGAATAATTGCTTTGTAACTGACTATTTTCAAAGTGGTTGATAACTAGCTGAAAAGTAGTGCAGAGATAGTCAGTTGAACATTTTTTTATTGTTCAATCTGGTTGATCTATAGATGACTTTTCAGGCAATTTGTAGTCAGTTGTAGAATAAAGCATTTATAACTTCCCGCAGGGAAGCTATATGTTAACATACACAATTGAGTTTATCATCACTTCTTGTTAATATTATAAGTAGCATTTATATCGAAAATATTTGAAAAAAGCAAATGGGAATTTTTCACGAACTACATAAAATTATTTTTTAAAACGTAAACAATTTCCGAAGTAGAAAATGTTTCTCGAAACAATTTTTCTTGTGAAGAAAAAACATTCGCAAAATGTTCGAAAATGATATCGTTTTTAAACTTTTGACGAACAAAAGAACAACGTGCTTGTGTACACCCGAAAAACATTTGCCAATCCTTCGACAGTGATATCGTTTTCGAAAGTTGTGCCGGACATTCGAATAATATCTGCACTTGGTATGGGGGGTTCTTGCAGGATCTGGAACAGAGCAAATGTGTTTGTATGTGTGTAAGCAGGCCTACTATAGAAGGTCGGCCATTCAGAGTTCTGTTAACAACTTTTGACAACAACACAACAGATTTTATATTATTGTGATTTGAGTTTCTTTGTATTTTAAATCACAATAATGTTTTTGACAACAAACATAGCAATCAGGTGGGGTTAGTTTCCAACTGTATAAACTGTGGATTTGAATTTTGTGATACCACTACTTTGGTAATTGTGCCATGGCAATAGTCTTGACAATATTTATGGGGCTTCTACACGGTATGTTTTATATGTAACGACTGTCACTTTTTACAAATCTGAATTTTGTTCACATGGTGTGAACCATACAAAAATTTTATATGGGTATACATATGCAATTTTTACGAATAGAACGCGCTTCTGTACAACAAAACGAAAACAGCTGTTTCATTTGCTCACAATATTAAAAACGAAAAGAACAGAAAACGAATGAAAAATAACATTCTGCAGTACAGAAAGAAATACATATGGGCAAAAAAACTGTGACAGTTACTATGCATAACATATAAAAAAAACATACCGTGTACAAGCCACTTTAAATATTAGACGTTGCTAATTACAGGATCTACAATATAATTGCATTACATTTGATGAACGACGTACACGAATTAACCCGTTTCCACGACACCATTCGTAATTAACAGAAACAAAAACAAAATTTCCTTCATTTTTGTTTCCTTGTTTTAACGAAAATTTTAACCGAAAACACATAAAATATACATTAAATGAATAGGAAAAGCAATAGAATTTCCTTCAAATGTATTTTCTATATTTAACTACACACATTTCATTCATTTTTTTCCATAAATTCTGAATAATTTTGTATTTTCAATATATTTTATATGTTTCTATTTTCCAAATTGAAGAGAGAGACATGTCAAAACAATGTTTGTATATACAGACTTTCAGTTATTTGTTTCCTTTTTGTTTCTGATTTTTTACGCGATTTTGAACTAATGGACAAGAAATGTGTGTGGAATTAAGAAGGAAACACAACCATCTTCCTTCTGCATCTATATAAAATATTTAGTTCATTAACTTTCACTCATCTTTTTCCTTTTTTCTAAATTTTTTTGTGTTTTCAACAAATTTTTCAATTTTGAATTTACCCCCAGTTTTTGTAACTAATTTTTGTTCGTTCGTCTATATTCGTAATAATTTAGGCATCCATAGCTCTGCCCCCAGATGACATACATACATAATTTTTCATATGGAACGCGATATATAGTAAAGAATTCCTCATTTAAAAATCAGCGCTGTACATTTGCGCTAAGGCGAGTAAATCGATCTACAAAATTTGACAATTCGTGTGAGAAGAATAAATTTTTTTACAAAAACAGGGGGTTAGACATGTCATAATTATTTTTTTCGATAAATTCTCTCATTTGTTAGGGATGGGACATACTTATTCGTCGTTCAGAGAGTATTTCAAATCGAACAACGTAGAAAAATCGTCGTCCGTTCATAGAATTTTGTGTGGGGAAATAAGTAATTTATTCGTAGTTATGGGTCGAACAACGAATAGAGAACGAACGACGTACCATGGAAACGGGCTATAAGAACGATACAATTAGACTTTAAATTTCGGCAACTTTTCAGCATTTAGAGGATTTTCATCTTTAAATTAATACAAATTATGTCGACGTTATTGACCCAGTTCTTCGATGTACATAACATTTATGAAAATAAGTTGATTGTGAGAGTGCTGTAATAATGTTGGTTCAGTTAGCGCTGATAAAATTAGTATCTCCCTAAAGCTTACGTACAGGGGTAGTCGTGTAGGGTATCACATAGTCGGTCCCGTCTCGACTATAGCCCTTGTTGACTTTTTTTACCATCAATAATGTTTATACTCTATACCACTATGTAAGGAGTGTATTATATATAATTTGGTTTTGGTTCAAAAGATTGTATCACATCGAAATAATGATCGTAAACCCACCTTTTATATATCAATACTCAGCAAAGTGTTTGCCTCCAAAGATGCAGTTAAATAGTATATGCAAGTGATTTGGAATGGCATCAAATTATACATTTTAATATTTCAGGGCGTGACCCTCGAAAGATGCACTCCATTAGCACTGCATTTGAACTAATCCTTTGGAATCGCATTTAACTAACCTAACATCTCTAGATAGGAACCCTGAAAAATGCCTAGCAAGTAGAATGGAGAAAAATTCTGATTTCTTGCACCGAATATTTAGTTAAATCTATGCCAAAAATGCTAAAAGATCAAAAGAATAACAAAGAATATCATAAGCATATCTAAGCACTTTAGAAACTCTTTTAGTTGAGTAAAACTTTTAGTGTGGATACCTTCCACTGTGGGTGCCACCGTGGTGTAATGGTATGCACATCCACTTTGCACGCTGAAGGTCGTGGGTTCGATTCCCCGGCCTGGCAACATCAAAAATTTTCAACTGCGACATTTAAAACTTCTCTACAAGTGGTGTCTTAAGACACGTCCTTCGGACTCGGCGATAAACAGTAGGTCCCATATCATTGAGCTAATGTGTATCGGGGTGCAATCATTGATGTGAGAGAAGTATCCCTTGCTTTCACTGCGAGGTAGAAATCGATGTTGTTTAACAATTTTTATTTTTTATCTAAATTTACCTGAAATTTACTAATTTTGTTTCATTAATTTCAAGTTAAGACTCTAATGTAAAAATATGAAAAACAACAAAATCATTTTCATTTATTTACTTTAGCAATCGCAATTTTAATGAAAGAAACTAAAAAAGATACTTTTGACTGTAACTCACTGTATGTTTATAAGTTCCTATTCTCTTATTTTGTCCATGAAACCCACCTCGTATTTTATTTGATGATCTGTGTTTATTTACCTTTTTCTTTAAGTTTTGAGTAAAAGGTCACTACAGGTGAAAGTTCTTAGCTCTTAAGCAATATACTAAGTTTATCTTTATCATCTAAGAGCTAAAAACAAAAAGTGAACGAAAGTAAACTTCTTTGAACTTTGCATGAGTTCGTAGAGATATTAAAAAACTATTTGAAGACATTAACTTAAATGACATTCACAAGATTATATCCTTCGAGCAGAATTTCATTCTTTGAATAGAAGAAGGATAGAAAGTGCAGACTATGCAGAACCTACAACTAGCTCTAAAAGCATCCGGTTAGAAATGAAAGTTGTTCATAACAATCGAATAAGTTTGCAAAACAAAATTGACTAAAGCATAAAGTTTCTATAAACGCAAATAAAAGTTTTGTTTGGATTGGCAATAAGCAGTTGCCAAAGTAGGCAATATAGGCACGCATTATTTTAATTTAATTTAATTTCTTCTTTATTGCGCGAAATATATAGAATATTTTGTAACAGTTATATTATAGCTTACTACAAGAGGTTAGGAATTTTAACTCGTATCCTACTTTATAATCATTTAAATAATATTAATAGAAATTGTATCAGTTTTTAATATGTAAATTTAAGATAAATCGTTATTTATCTTACGCATTGTATTTGTATTACTTAAAAGTTTTTTTTTTATTTTCTTTGGTTCTTAAGGATCTCGGAAGAATACACGAATTCATTATTTTTGCACCAAAATATATCAAAAATTTAAGGGGAATATTTAAAAAAAAATACAAATAAAATTTGTTACGACATTTTGCTTCGATATCAGCAATGTGAAACTAAAAAACTTGTCACATTAACAATATTATTATTATCGCCTTCACCGCCATTACCACCATGTCTGGGGGAAAATAGTTTTTTCATGAAATGAAACAATGGACTAAGGGATATCCCGGAATAAAGTTTTAAAATATTTTCCTGTGCAATTAGTTGTAGAGGAAGTAATTCAGTGGGTTACGATTTTCATCATGAATTTTAATTCTCATCTCTTTACTGGCTTTCACTAAAATTGAAAACGGATGCAAAAAATTTCACAAGTAGATACACTGGGAAACTATAAAAAAATTAAAAAGTACTTGCTATGGACACAATGAAACATGAATTTCTCTAGGCTTCCACTCCATAAAATTTAAGCTCTTATTTCTTGCTGACACTGTGTGTATTAGGATTATGACTTTTTGACCTTTTTAAAAAAAATATTTCCTGTAGCGGGGATGAATGAACTTTTACCTATTAATGACCACAATAACCTTTTTTTTTTGAAAAATACTGTGAAATGAAAAAAAAATTCAAAAAATTCTTTCCTGTTGCGCGAATGAATGACCTTTTGCCTATTATTGACTACAATAACTTTTATTCTATTTAAATATTGAAAAAGTTCCCACACTCACAACTTTTAATTGACACGATATATGAAATAAAATTATATATGATATAAAATGAGAAACAAAAGGTTATTTTGTGCGGCTCCAAAGCTTATTTTCAGTTATATATGCCCAGCAAAATTTTATGGAAGTGGTTCCATGAGATGCCATGATTTCACTGGATCTTTTGCATTGGTTTAAATGAAGTCGTGAAAGATCCGATCTTTTCATCAGCATTTGAACCCATTCAAAGGAAGTCGTGAAAGATCCGATATTTTCAATAGCATTTGATCCCATTCATCAGCATTTAAACCCATTTTATCGATCCAATAGAGTTGCAGTTTGTGTTTTTTTTTTTTTTTTGTAAAGACATGTAAACTTTCTTTTATTTATCTAAATAATTTTAAAGCTATATAAGATTTATTATGCTAGGAAATTCCAATCATTGAGCTAAAAATATAGTCGGACTGAACTCTTTGGTATTATATAAAAGTCTAGAGAACCCTGCTCTACAAAACCTTATAAGCAAATCGATTTGTAGATCCCTACAAAACAAAAAAGAGTATTCATTTACAAGTGTTGTAAAATAAAATTCACGAAATAGTAATTTGCAGTTGGAGTCCATGTCGAAATCTGCACTGGATGAACCAAAATCAGTTGCGGATGAAGTTAACTCTGTTGCGAGCAGTGGCGGTGCTAAAACTCCAACAGCTGGACGACCGGAAGTCGAGTATATCACTAAAGATCTCAACATGTCGCTAGCACCCACATCGTTCCCGAAGTCTGCAAATTTCCTAGCTAATGAAAGCTGGCAAGGATGCCAGCAAATGTGAATTGTACAGACCGATTTCGCTTTTGTCGCCCGTAGCAAAGACTTTTGGGGCTTTAATCCTCTCCAACATCAGAAATAACTGTCCAGTTGCCGATCAATAGCATGGGATCCGTAAGCAGCACAACAACTGCGCTGTACGCCATCTCCACACATATTAGTCGAGGACTTAATCAGAGCCAGCCGTGCGATAGAACTGTGATGATGGCGCTTTTCTTATCAAAACCCTTTGATACTGTCAAGCACTCCACGCTGTTTGAGGTCATCGAGCAGACTACGCCGCTCCGGCCAAGTTTGAAACGTTGGATTATATTATAAAATTATACATATGTGTGTGTTATATGTGTGGATGCCAGTCGTACGTAGAATTTAGGATCAAGAAGTCCAAGATCCGTAGAGTGAAACAGGGAGTTGTACAAGGTGGGGGTGATATTTCCGGAACTGTCTAACCTATACCTCTCCTGAATTCCAACCGCTGCAGTCGGCATTGAGATCGTAAATTCCTATAGGGCA